>NW_027331956.1:496986-796986 GCF_048418815.1 Hemitrygon akajei
CTATTAAACATTCCCGCTATGATATTGATTCCCTTTGGGTTCAGGTGTAACCCGTACCCTGGCAGCTGGGAGGCAGCACACCATGCGGGAATCTCTATCAGGCTCACAGAATCTCCTGTCTGTTCCCCTGACTATGGAATCCTCTCTGACTACCGCATTCCTCTTCTCCCTCCTTCCCTCCTGCACAACAGCGCCAGGCTCAGTGCCAGAGACCCGGTCACCGTGGCCGTCCCATGTCAGGTCAACCCCCTCAACAGCATCCGAAACGATATATTTGTTGCTGAGGGGGGCAGCCACAGGGGTGCTCTCACCTATCCGGGCATTTCCCTGCCTCTCCTGACAGTCACACAGCATTCTGACCCCTGTAGCCTAGGGATGACCCCTGTAGCCTAGACCCCTGTAGCTCCTGTCTATCACCTCTTCATTTTCTCTAATAAGCAGTCGGTCATCAAGCTGCAGCTCCAGATCCCTAACACGTCTCCGAGGAGCTGAATCTCGGTTCACCTGGTGCAGATGTGGCTATCAGGGAGGCTGGAGGTCTCCCAGGATTCCCACATCTGACACCCTGAACAAAGCACTAACCCTGCAGACATGCTACCTAATTCTACAGGAATTCGCCAAACACACGAACTTTTTAAACCGTTAGCTAATGTGCCCTGCTGTTCCCCCATCCTTGATCAGGTTATTGATTAGCCAGGGCATCAAAGGGTCTGGGGTGAAAGCAGGGGAGTGGCGATGACTGAAGAATTGGATCTGCCCATGACTGAATGGTGGAGCAGACTCGATGGGCCGAATGCCCTACTGCTGCACCTATATCTTATGGTCTATTCCATCAGCTAAATCTTGATTTCCAGCATAAAATGAAGGTGTCCTAGCACTGAACCCTGTGGAACACGAGTCACTGGCAGCCAACCAGAAAAGGATCCCTTTACTCTCATTCGCTGTTTCCTACCAATCAGCCAATGTTCTAACCATGCCTGTAACTTTTCTGTAATACCATGGCCTCTTAACCTGGTTACCACCTTCATGTGTGGCACCTTGTCAAAGGCCTTCCGAGATTCCAAATATACAACATCCACTGCATCCCCTTTATCGATCCTGCTTGTAATCTCATCAAGGAATCCCAACAGGTTTGTCAGGCAGGATATTCCCTTAACGAAGCCATGCTGACTTGTCCTATTTTGTCCAGTGTCACCAAGTATTCCATGGCCTCATACTTAATAATTGACTCCAATTTCTTCCCAACCACAGAGCTGAGGCTAACTGGTCAATAATTTCCTTTCTGTTGCCTTCCTCCTTACTTAAAGAGTTAAGTGACATTTGCCATTTTCCAGTCCTCTGGCACCATGCCAGGGTCCAGTGATTTTTGAAAGATCATTTCAAATGCCTCCATAATTTCTACTGCGACCTCTTTCAGAACACTAAGGTGCAGTTCATCTGGTCCTGGTGACTTATGTACCTTTAGGTCTTTCAGCTTTTTGAGCACCTTCTCCCTTGTAACAGTAACTGCACTCACTTCTCTCCCCTCGCACTCTTCAACACCGGGCACAGTGCTAGTGTCTTCCACGGTGACGACTGATGCAAAATATTTGGTTTATCTGCCATCTCTTTATCCTGCGTTATTATTTATCCGGCCTCATTTTCTAGCGGCCCTATATCCACTCTCATCTCTGTTTTATTTTTTTACAATATTTGAAAAACAATTTGATGTTGTTTGCTAACTTGTTTTACAAAGACAGGTGTGTAAAAGGGGCCTGAAGGATCATTGGAGACCAGAGTCACCCCAACCACAATCTGTACCAGTTGCTACCATCCGGGATACGGTACCGCAGCAGAAAAGCCAGGAGCAACAGGCTCCGGGACAGCTTCTTCAACCAGGCCAGCAGACTGATTAACTCATGTGGACCAAACTGAATTTCTATGTTGTATTGATTAGCATGTTATACATATAATTCATCATAAATTACTATAAATTGTACATTGCACATTCAGACGGAGACATAACGTAAAGATTTTTAATCCTCATGTATATGAAGGATGTAAGTAATAAAGTCAATTCATTTCAAATCAATTTCTTGTTTATTTTTCCCACCCAATCATCCTTTTAGTTCCTCTCTGTAGATATTTAAAAGCTTCCCAATCCTTTGTCTTCCTACTAATTTTTGTTTAGTTGTATGCCCTCTCTTTTGCCTTTACAATAACTTGTCTTCCCTTGTCAGCCACGGTTTTACTATTTTGCCATTTTAGTATTTATTTATTTTTGGAGTACATCTATCCTTCACCTTTCTCATTTTCCCAGAAACTGACACCATTTCTGCTCTGCTCTCATCCCTGCCAGCATCTCCTTCCAATTTGCTTTCGCCAACTCCTCTGTCAGACCACTGTAATTTCGTTTACTTCTCTGAAATACTACAATGTCAGACAACACTTTCTCCTTATCAGATCTCAAGTTGAACTCAGTCATGTTGTGAGCACTGCTTCCTAAGGTTTCTTTTAACTACTCACCTATGGTTCAATACATAACACCCAATCAGGTAGAGCTGTTCCCCGAGTCGGCTCAACGACAAACTGCTCTAGAAAGCCATCGCATTGCATTCAACAAACTCACTCTCTTGAGATCATTTACCAACCTGATTTTCCCAATTGACCTGCATGTTGAAATCTCCCATGATTATCATAACATTGTCCGTTTCATCAGCCTTTTCTATTTCCAGTTGTAATCTGTGAGCCTCAACCCACTGACTGTTGGGAGGCCTGTATATGATTGCTGTCAGTGTCATTTTTACTTTTGCAGTTCCTTACCTCAATCCACAAGATTCAGCGTCTTCCAATCCTATGTCACATCTTGCTGCTGATTTTCCAGCAGAGCCACGCCACCCCCTCACCCGACCTTTCTATACCACCGATACATTGTGTAACCTTGGACATTCAGATCTCAACACCAAACATACTTCAGCCACGATTCCGTGATGGCCACAACATCATACCTGACAATCTGTAATAGTGCAACAAAATCATCCACCTTACTTCTCATACTCCATGCATTGAGATATAAGACTTTGTGTACTGTATCTGCTACCCTTTTTAATTCTGCGTCTCTAATGCACTGATACTCACCTTGCTGGCTGCAATTTTCTCCTCTCATCTGTCCGCCATATCTGACAGTCTGACTGCACGCTATCTTTGCATTTTACCATCAGTTCTATCGCTTCACTCCACTTCCAACCCCTCACCCCACCAAATTAGTTTAAACCCTCCCCAACAGCTCTATCAAACCTCTCTGTGAGAATATTGTTCTCCCTCGGGTCCAGGTGCAACCCATCGCTTTCGAACAGGTCATTCCTCCTCCGGAAGAGATCTCATTGATCCGAGAACCTGAATCCCTGTCCCCTGCACCATCTTCTCAGCCATGTTTATCTGCCAAATTATCCTGTTTCTACCCTCACCAGCACGTGGCACAGGCAGCAATCCAGAAATTACAACCCTGGAGATACGGCTTCTGAACTTTCTACCAAGCTCTCCAAATTCTATTTTCAGGACCTCTTTGCTTTTACTTCCAATGTCATTGTCACAAAATTTACCAAAATATCTGGCTCTTTTCCCTTTCTTTCTAAAATGCTGCAGACACAATTCGAGGCATTCCTGACCCTGGCACCCAGGAGGCAACATACCATTCGGGTGTCCCGTTCACATCAATAGATTTTCCTGTCTGTTCCCCTGACAATTCAGTCCCCGATCACGACCACTCCCCTCTTCTGCCTCTACAACAGTGAGAGATGCTGATCCGGGAGGGTGAAGACCTGTGTCATTTAGACTCTGCACACACAGCGCACATGAAGGACTTGTGTATTTTCCTGACAATCCCTGTCACCACACCGATACCTGCTTTTATTCCCTACAATATTATCATCAGTATTAAATTCCCAGCTCCTCTGGTAGATCCAAACTCATGTCCTGGTGTGTTAGTGTAGTGTTCCTGGGATCAGGACACAATGGTTCATCTGCCAGTCCCGTGTATTGGTTGTATTGTGACCCTGTGCTGGTGTGTTCAGGGGTCTGACATCTCCAGCTGACCATGTGACAGTGATGCCTCCCAGTCGGTGGTGTTGATGTGAAATATACTTCAGTACCCCTTCAGCCCAGTATTACAGACAATCTTTGCCTCAAATTGGAACTAAATTGAGCTTCATAAACAAGGAGAAATGAATCTTTATAAGTTTTACCTCGATTAATAGCATCACGCGTTCCTCTCAGCACTGTGTTCAACAAATAGGGGTGATCGAATTTTTCAACCGGTAGGGTCCCATCTGTCACGGGCAATTCCTGGAAATCGTCATTAATCCTGTAAATATTAAACTGCTGGTTATAAATTGCTATTCTGAACTATTTTACAAATCCATTCACGGTTTCAGTAAAGAGCCTGACCTACCTCCTGTTCCGACGAGCTTCCTCCTGAAATAAATAAAACACAAATCTGTTTAGACTTGGACTTCCTGAATTTCATCCAAATTATTACAAGTTGCTGAAAATTCCCACTCCCACAGTCACTCACACACACGGACAACACAGAAACATAGAAACATAGAAAATATGTGCAGGAGTAGGCCATTTGGCCCTTCGAGCCTGCACCGCCATTCAGTATGATCATGGCTGATCATCCAACTCAGAACCCTGTACCTGCTTTCTCTCCATACCCCCAGATCCCTTTAGCCACAAGGGCCATATCTAACTTCCTCTTAAATATGGCCAATGAACCGGCCTCAACTGTTTCCTGTGGCAGAGAATTCCACGGGTTCAACACTCTGTGTGAAGAAGTTTTTCCTCATCTTGGTCCTAAAAGGCTTTCCCTTTATCCTTAAACTGTGACCCGTCGTTCTGGACTTCCTTAACATCGGAAACAATCTTCCTGCACCAAGCTTGTCCAATCCCTTTAGAATGTTATACGTTTCAATAAGATCCTCCCTCAATCTTCTAAATTCCAGTGAGTATAAGCCTAGTCGATCCAGTCTTTCCTCATATGAAAGTCCTGCCATCCCAGGAATCAATCTGGTGAACCTTCTCTGTACTCCCTCTGTGGCAAGAATGTATTTCCTCAGATTAGGGGACCACAACTGCACATAATACTCTAGGGTGCGGTCTCATCAAGGCCTTGTACAACTGCAGTAGAATCTCCCTGCTCCTGTACTCAAATCCTTTTGCTATGAATGCCAACATACCATTTACCTTTCTCACCGCCTGCTGTACCTGCATGCCCACCTTCAATGACTGGTGTACATTGACACCTAGGTCCCGTTGCATCTCCCCTTTTCCTAATCGGCCACCGTTCAGATAATGATCTGTTTTCCTGTTCTTGCAACCAAAGTGGATAACCTCACATTCATCCACATTAAATTGCATCTGCCATAAATTTGCCCACTCACCTAAACTATCCAAGTCACCCTGCATCCTCTTAGCATCCTCCTCACAGCTAACACCGGCGCCCAGCTTCGTGTCATCTGCAAACTTGGATATGTTGCATTTAATTCCCTCGTCTAAATCATTAATATATATTGTAAACAACTGGGGTCCCAGCACTGAACCTTGCTGTACCCCGCTAGTCACTAAAGGTCCTGTTTACTCCCACTCTTTGCTTCCTGTCTGCCAACCAATTCTCTATCCGCATCAATACCATACCCCCAAAATCGTGTGCTTTAAGTTTGCACACTAATCTCCTGTGTGGGACCTTGTCAAAAGCCTTTTGAAAATCCAAATATACCACATCCACTGGCTCTACCCTATCCACTCACTAGTTATATCTTCAAAAAATTCTATAAGATCCGTCAGACATGATTTTCCTTGCACAAATCCATGCTGACTTTGTACGATGATTTCACCTCTTTCCAAATGTGCTGTTATCACATCTTTGATAAACGACTCTAGCATTTTCCCCATAATTCTACGGTTTCTCTCTCTCTCCTTTTTTTAAAAAGTAGGGTTACATTAGCCATCCTCCAATCCTCAGGAACTAATCCAGAATCTAAGGAGTTTTGAAAAATTATCACCAATGCATCCACTATTTCTTGGGCTACTTCCTTAAGCACTCTGGGATGCAGACCGTCTGGCCCTGGGGATTTATCTGCCTTTAATCCCTTCAATTTACCTAACACCACTTCCCTACTAACATGTATTTCCCTCAGTTCCTCCATCTCACTAAACCCACGGTCCCTTACTATTTCCGGAAGATTATTTATGTCCTCCTTAGTGAAGACAGAACCAAAGTAGTTAATCAATTGGTCTGCAATGTCTTTGTTCCCTATGATCAATTCACCTGTTTCTGACTGTAAAGGACCTACATTTGTCTTGTCCAATCTTTTTCTTTTCGCGTATCTATAAAAGCTTTTACAGTCAGCTTTTATGTTCCCTGCCAGCTTTCTCTCATAATCTTTTTTCCCTTTCCTAATTCCTAATTAAGCCCTTTGTCCTCCTCTGCTGGTCCCTGAATTTCTCCCAGTCCTCAGGTGTGCTGCTTTTTTTTTTTGCTAATTTATATGTTTCTTCTTTGGACTTGATACTATCCCTAATTTCCCTTGTCAGCCACGGGTGCACTACCTTCCGTGGTTTTTTCTTTTGCCAAACTGGGATGAACAATTGTTGTAGTTCATCCATGCGATTTTTAAATGCTTGCCATTGCATATCGACCGTCAACCCTTTAAGTATCATTTGCCAGTCTATCTTAGCTAATTCACATCTCATACCTTCAAAGTTACCCTTCTTTAAATTCAGAACCTTTGTTTCTGAATTAACTATGCCACTCTCCATCTTAATGAAGAATTCCACCATATTATGGTCACTCTTACCCAAGGGGCTTCGCACGACAAGATTGCTAACTAACTCTTCCTCATTGCTCAACACCCAATCTAGAATGGCCTGCTCTCTAGTTGGTTCCTCGTCATGTTGGTTCAGAAAACCATCCCGCATACATTCCAAGAAATCCTCTTCCTCAGCACCCTTACCAATTTGGTTCACCCAATCTATATGTACAAACCCCATTTCCAAAAAAGTTGGGATATTTTCCAAAATGCAATAAAAACAAAAATCTATGATATGTTAATTCACGTGAACCCTTCTTTAACTGACAAAAGTACAAAGAAAAGATTCTCAATAGTTTTACTGACCAACTTATTTGTATTTTGTAATTATGCACAAATTTATAATTTGATGGCTGCAATACACTCAACAAAAGTTGGGACAGAGTTAAAATAAGATTGAAAAGTGCACAGAATATTCAAGTAACACCGGTTTGGAAGACTTCACATTAAGCAGGATAATTGGTAGCAGGTGAGGTATCATGACTGGGTATAAAAGTAGCGTAATTCAAAGGCTCAGTCTTTGCAAGCAAGAATGGGTCGTGGCTCACCCCTTTTGTGCCAAAATTCGTGAGAGAATTGTTAGTCAGTTCAAAAGGAACATCTCCCAATGCAAGATTACAGAGAATTTAGGTCTTTCAACATCTACAGTACATAATATTGTGAAAAGAATCGGAGAATTCAGAGACATCTCAGTGCGTAAAGGGCAAGGTCGGAAACCACTGTTGAATGTGCGTGATCTTCGAGCCGTCAGGCGGCACTGCCTAAGAAACTGTCATGCTACTGTAACAATTATAGCCACCTGGGCTCGGGAGTACTTCGGAAAACCATTGTCATTTAACATAGTCCATCGCTGCATCCAGAAATGCAACTTGAAACTGTATTACGCAAGGAGGAAGCAATACATCAACTCTATGCAGAAACGCCGGCGAGTTCTCTGGTCCCGAGCTCATCTCAGATGGATCGAAAGACTGTAGAACCATGTGCTGTGGTCAGATGAGTCCACATTTCAGCTAGTTTTTGGAAAAAACGGGTGTCGAGCTCTCTGTGCCAAAAATGAAAATGACCATCCTGATTGTTATCAGCAAAAGCCAGCATCTGTGATGGTATGGGGGTGCATCAGTGCCCACAGCTGAGTGAGTTGCATGTATGTGAAGGTACCATTGACTCTGCGGCGTATATTAGGATTTTAGAGAGGCATATGTTGCCATCAAGGCGACATCTGTTCCCGGGACGTCCATGCTTATTTCAGCAGGACAATGCCAGACCACATTCTGCATGGGCTACAACAGCGTAGCTTTGTAGACACAGAGTGCCTGCTGCCAGTACAGATCTATCTCCTACTGAAAAGGTATGGCGCATCATGATGAGGAGAATCAGACAACGGACACCACGGACTGTTGAGCAGCTGAAGTCTTATATCAAGCAAGAATGGACAAAATTTTCAGGTGCAAATCTACTACAATTAGTATCCTCAGTTCCAAAACGATTAAAATGTGTTATTAAAAGGAAAGGTGATGTAACACAATGGTAAAAATGCCTCTGTCCCAACTCTTTTTGAGTGTGTTGCAGCCATCAAATTCTAAATTTGTATATATTTACAAAATACAATTAAGTTTGCCAGTAAAACTATTGAAAATGTTTTCTTTGTACTTTTGTCAGTTAAATAAAGGTTCACGTGAATTAACATATCACAGATTTTTGTTTTCATTGCATTTTGGAAAATATCCCAACTTTTCTGGAAATGGGGTTTGTAGATTGAAGTCACCCATTATAACTACTGTTCCTTTATTGCACGCATTTTTAATTTCCTGTTTAATGCCATCCCCAACCTCACTACTGCTGTTAGGTAGCCTGTACACAACTCCCACCAGCGTTTTCTGCCCCGTAGTGTTATGCAGCTCTACCAATATCGATTCCACATCCTCCAGGCTAATGTCCTTCCTTTCTATTGCGTTAATCTCCTCTCTAACCAGCAATGCGACCCCACCTCCTTTTCTTTCCTGCCTATACCTCCTGAATATTGAATAAAACTACGGGGTAAATTACAGGGAAAGTTTCTGAATGTCAGACCATTACTGAGAGGATGAAACTTACAGAGAAGACAGGACAAGCTGTGCATTATCATCTGGATATGTCGTCAGTGTGATAGGATGGAGGAATTTAAGATCAGTGATGTATTTGATTGTGTGCGGGTGGCGAAAGTACCTCTATTTATGGGGAGACTTGTGGGTAGACGAAATTCCAGATGGATTTTAATAAATTCTACTAGAAATTTAGTGAGGAGAATGTGGAACTCAGTGCCACAGGAGTGGCTGAAATGGATCAGCAGAGGCTGACTGTAATGGGGAGGCTGGATAAACACATGAGGGACCAGGGAGTTCGGGGCACTGTTGCTGGGTGCGGTGAGTAGGGGGCAGGAGGATTGTGAAGCAGGGAAACTGATAGAAGATGGACCGAATGGCCTGTTTATGATAGAGAATGGGATATAATCCCATGTGAAATATATCCAAAAAATAAAGAGACAGTGGAAGATTCCCATCTGATGGAAACCGGATATGGAGGGTAAGTCTGATGTGTGGGTGTTCATGGGAGTTTTAGAGGATAATTAATGCGATAATTAAGGAAACAGTCAGCAGCTCTGTGTTACGATCGGAGTAAATAATTTCAGGGAGATTTGCATTCTCTACTGGGATGTACAGAAGTTGTGGAAGTCCAGTTTTGGGATAATAGACAATAGGTACAGGAGTAGGCCATTCGGCCCTTCTAGCCAGTACCGCCATTCACTGTGATCATGGCTGATCATACACAATCAGTACCCCGTTCCTGCCCTCTCCCCATACCCCTTAACCCCGCTATCTATAAGAGCTCTATCTAACTCTCTCTTGAATGCATCCAGAGACTTGGCCTCCACTGCCTTCTGGGGCAGAGCATTCCACATATCCACCACTCTCTGGGTGAAAAAGTTTTCCCGCATCACTGTTCTAAATGGCCTACCCTTTATTCTTAAACTGTGGCCTCTAGTTCAGGACTCACCCATCAGTGGGAACATGCTTCCTGCCTCCAGCGTGTCCAATCCCTTAATAATCTTATTATTATGGGACAACAACAACCCTGAATAGATGCATCAATTGTCTGGTGAGAAACAGTTTACTGCCATTTGTAAATGCTGTGTGTAGGAGCAACACGTCTGTTTTCCGTCTGCATTGTATCCCGTGTTACGTGTTTATTATGGTAATTCGTCACGTGATTGGGGACGTGGTAAAAGCGAAGGGAAAAAGTTACGTATCTGTACTTTGTTCTGGGCAATTTTGAGCTGGGGACGGGCGGATGTCATTCTGCTCTTGACCGCTGTGTTGCAGCTTACCTTACAATGAATTATCCTGAAGTTTCATCGCTTCAAGATTGTATTTTGCTAATGAAGGACTGAAAGCGTATCTTGGACATTTTGAAATGTCATTATTGGAGTGATGGGAGGGCGCATCATGCAGGTATAACAACTTGTGTGAGGTCGCCAGCAGAGGCAATTGATTTGTTAGAATTGGCCGCTGTGCTGTGTTTATCTCAAATATACCACTGTTCATTTAGTGCCATATAACCATATAACCATATAACAATCACAGCACGGAAACAGGCCATTCCGGCCCTCCTAGTCCGTGCCGAACTCTTAATCTCACCTAGTCCCACCTACCCGCACTCAGCCCATAACCCTCCACTCCTTTCCTATCCATATACCTATCCAATTTTACCTTAAATGACACAACTGAACTGGCCTCTACTACTTCTACAGGAAGCTCATTCCACACAGCTATCACTCTCTGAGTAAAGAAATACCCCCTCGTGTTTCCCTTAAACTTTTGCCCCCTAACTCTCAAATAATGTCCTCTCGTTTGAATCTCCCCTACTCTCAATGGAAACAGCCTATTCACGTCAACTCTATCTATCCCTCTCAACATTTTAAATACCTCGATCAAATCCCGCCTCAACCTTCTACGCTCCAATGAATAGAGACCTAACTTGTTCAACCTTTCTCTGTAACTTAAGTGCTGAAACCCAGTGCCCTTTGACAGAAACAAATTGAAATATAATTCCTCACCTTGAGAAACATCACACTGTCTTTTTGATCCATCTGTTCCTTTAACCTAGTGATTTCCTCCTGAATAATCCTTATATTCTCTTGAAGAGCTAGAAGATTTTTCTCCATTGGGTTGAGAATCCTCTTCTCTTCTTCCCTGAGATCCCTGAGTAAGCTCTGCTCTTTCTCAGTGATAATCTGGCGCAGTTCAGCAAACTGGGATGTGACGTGGGACTGAAGGCTGTGTGACTGTTCCTGTCGAAGGAAAGGTGAAGATTAATATACTGCATTGCTGTGCTCTGTTTCCTTTTGTCGTTAAGTTCGGTCTATTAGAGTCCATGCTACTTCTGAGTGCATTCCCGTCAACACCATTCCCTCACGTTTTCCTGAAACCTATTCTCACTTATTGACCCATAAAATCCCATCTGATTCACGCACACCCTCCCCACCTTCACAGGGTTAATTGTAATTAACCGTCCATCCAGCATGTCCTTGGGATGTGTCCGAGTCTCTCGTGGTCACAGGGAGAGCATGCAAACTCCACAAAGACAGCACCAGAGATCAGGATCGAACCCAGGTCACTGGAGCTGCGATACTTTGCTATTCTGCATTAGATGGAGCAAAACTCGACAGTAATATCAGAACTTCCGCTCAGGAAGCCTCACCCGAACTCCGGAAATCTTCTCTTTCTGTTGCTGCTCCTTTTCCTGGAAGTCTGATTTCTTTTTTGTGAGA
This sequence comes from Hemitrygon akajei, assembly GCF_048418815.1. NCBI lineage: Eukaryota > Metazoa > Chordata > Chondrichthyes > Myliobatiformes > Dasyatidae > Hemitrygon > Hemitrygon akajei. The sequence continues at coordinate 508,642 of NW_027331956.1, forward strand.
GAGTCTAAGGAAGATTTTAGTTGATCCTGGAAGTCAGAGAGTGAAGCAAATAGAAACAAAGATGCATCAAAAGAAACCGGTGATCAAACCCGATTATCACACAAAATGCCGGAGGAACTCAGTGAGTCAGGCCGCATCTATTCAGGGGAAATAAACAGTCGGTGTTTCGGGATGAGACCCTTCATTCGGACTGGGAAGGAATGGGACAGAATCCAGAATAAAAAGGTTGGGGATGAGAACCAGCTGACAGGTGACGGGTGAGACAACGTGAGGGGGAACGTGGGGGCGGGTGATGAAGAGAGAAACTGAGAGGGGACAGGCGGAAGAGGTATTTGGCTGGAAAAGAAGGAATGTAATACGAGAGGACAATCGACCATGGAAGAAACGGGAGGAACTGTGCTGTTTGCGGCCCTAAATGGTGACGAGGGAGGAGGTTAGGAGTCAGGTGTAGCACTTGTCCCGCTTGCAGGTGTCGGTGCCAAGAGAGAGATCAGTGGGGAGGAGCGAGTGGATCAGGGCGATACAGCACGTGGACCGCGATCCGAATAGAGAGCGGAGTGTTCGGGGTGCGGAGGTGGGCTATGGGACGGATAAGATGCTGGAATCCCGTTGAAAATGGCGGAAGTTGGAAAGAATAATGTGTTGGTTATGGAGGCTCGTGTGAAGGTATGTAGGGCAAAGGAAATGTGTTAAGTATTTAATTAACGTTAGTTTTTACCTTGTAGAGTTTAACAGCTTCTTTAATCGGCTTGAAGCGGTGCTCTCTGTGTTCCTGCGCAGCTGCACAGATCACACAGATGAGTGTCTTGTCCGTTTCACAAAACAGCTTCAGTTCTTCCTCATGTTCCTCGCAGTGACGTTTACTTTCCTTCCCTTTCGGATTCAGGTTTAGATTTCGAGCTTTTTCTGCAAGATTTGCTAAGGCCCGATTCACCCTGAGGGTGCGGTCAGCAAACACCTCTCTACATTCCGGGCAGGAGTTTCTCTGCTCCCTTTCCCAATACCGTGTGATACAAGAGCGACAGAAGTTGTGTCCACACTCCAGAATAACCGGATCGATGAAGAAATCCAGGCAAATGGAACAAATTGCCTCCTCGCTCAAACTCTCGGCCTGTCCGTTCGAAGCCATGTTAACTCCCAGCACTTCCTGATTCAGAATGCTTTCACTTTCGGGGAGCTGCTGATCCCCTGCAGAACCGCGATTGTCCACTACGCGCGCTGCAGACTCAGGGAATGAACATTCTGCTGCTGTTTCATGTAACTGCGCGTCGCGGCAACGCAGACCGCAACAACTGTGATTGGTCCGCTTGGTAACATCGCATTTCCTCCTGTCTATAGGCATACTATCCTTATACTGATGTGAAATAAATGGTTGGGGACGATGAACCAAATCGTCAAATCTTGCTCCAGACATCCGAAAATACTTGAAATGCATGTCCTCGTCCATGTCTCTCAGTGGCCGAACAAGCACAGAAAATTCACCCTCCTTCTGCCTCAATCCGTTCAATGGTCGTACGTACCATCTCCTCCTACGTCTTCTCTCTTTTCTGCGTTGCAGTAATGTCACTAAAATTAACCCTTGTTCAACATTTATTAGCGCCAAATCCAACATGATGTGCTCAGTCGCCATTAGAAGCTCCAGCGCCAACTAGCGTTTTGGCTGTGAATTGCAGAGCGACGCAGACACACCTGCGCACAGGTATAAATGCTCACACGGCGCAGGCTACTACACAGAGGGATAAATCAGCCCGGCTACGAGCGGAGGAAGGATGGCCATATGGCTGGCAAACCATCCCGTAAAAACCTAGAGCGACAAAAACGTCAGCTGAATCTCCAAAGGCCTCATCCCTGCGGTCGGAAGGACCTTCCCCTGGAAGACGATTGAAATCCTCCTCTGAAAGGAGAAGCCATATGTCCCCCTGGGGTGGGCTTCCCCAGCCAACCCGGCCACTCCCTGTCTAGTGTAGAGGATCCCTGTAGTTCCAATGGTGTCCCTGTAGTCTGGAATGTGCCAGTCGGCAGCATTCCTGTATGACAGGGGTTCCCAAACATTTTCTTTGCCAAAGACCAGTACCAGCAACCGTGGACCCCAGGTTGGCAACCGCTGCTCTCCGGACATCTCGATGTGATGGCAGGCCAACAAGTTTCTAGCGTCTTTCCCCGAGTTGATGATATTCCAGCAGCACTCGCTGTCCGTTTTCCTGCGCGTCCTGGGAACAGCCCGAGGATCAGTGAGCCTTCTGTCACGCAGCTGCTGTGGCACAGGCTCTTGCATCTTTCTCCACAGATCTTCGCCAGCCCAAAGTCCGCAAAGAGGCGAGTGACCGTCTCGTCTCCACGACAGTAATCTCGGGGAAGCGCGCTGTGGGAGTGATCTCCGGGCATGCAGCAAGGATCAGACTGGGAGGGGCCCCCTCGTCTCCACTGCAGTAATCTCGGGGCAGCGCGCTGTGGGAGTGATCTCCGGGCATGCAGCAAGGATCAGACTGGGAGGGACCGTCTCGTCTCCACTGCAGTAATCTCGGGGCAGCGCGAGGTGGGAGTGATCTCCGGGCATGCAGCAAGGACCAGACTGGGACCGTCTCGTCTCCACTGCAGTAATCTCGGGGCAGCGCGCTGTGGGAGTGATCTCCGGGCATGCAGCAAAGACCAGACTGGGAGGGACCCTCTCGCCGGCAGCTGGTGAGACCTGGTGATGAGGCATTCTGTCAGATGGCCTGGACTGTCTGATCAGGGAACCACTCCACTGTGTCCATCCAGTCCTTCTCCTGCAGTAACTGCAGGACATTCCGTGCTGACCACTGTCTGGTGTTCTTGTGGTCAAAGCTGCTAGTCTGAAAGAACTGTCACCAATTTCATTAACACAAGGTTCACATGGAGAAGCTTCCTGATTGAGACAAACACAGTCTCACAGGGTATTTACAGGGTAGGGGCAGGAATCATGTTTTTCCTGGCTGGGCAGTGGAACCAGGGATCACAGACTCAAAATCCGAGATCACCTCAGCTGGACTGAGATGAGGAGAAATTTCCCCAACACAGTGTGGTTAATATTTGGAGTTTTCTCCACAAGTTTTCTAAATTAAACGGACATATTTAGGGGCTCGGCGATAATGGATGGGAACTTTGAAGGAAAGTGGCGTTGAGGTCAAAGATCAGCCATGTTCTGAGTGAGGGGCAGAACAGCGCAACGGGCCGAATGGCAACGCCTACTCCTGTTTCTTCTTTTCTCAATCACGAGTTTACTTTTGCGCCTTGTTCTCCCTTGGCCTTCAGCCTGTCGGATTTCACAGGGGAGCGGTGAGTGCTCCGGAGATCCATCAGCTGCCGCTGCGGTTATTTCATCCTCTTGTTATTTATCCTGTTTCTCCATATTTGCATTTGCACAGTTTGTTACCTTCAGCACTCTGGCTGATTTTTCACTGCCTGCTTCTGTTATGGTTATTATTCTATACTTTTTCTAAGTATGTCCGCAGGAAAATGCTTCTCTGGGTTGTACGTTGTGATTTACCACCTTCTTCTTTCCACAAATGCGTACTTGGGGTTGCAGTTTAGCTAGTTTTTTTCTTGTTTCATTATAATTTCTTTGGTCTTGCGTGGTGTCCAATTCCCAGGGCCGTGGCGGTAGCAAGCGTGAAAGGCTCCGCACACATGCAAGAAGCTTTGTGTGAATAATATTTGTGGTATTGAAGAGGTGAATATGTTCACAAATCAGGGAACCGTCATCCATTGCAATAATCCTAAAGTTCAGGCTTCACTTGCTGCAAACCATCAAAGGATATGCAGAGACTGAGATGCTGCCCAGTATTTCAAACTGACTCTCTTGAGGCGGCTGGCAGAGTCTCTACCTAAACAACCTGTGGACAGCAAAGCACCACTTGCTTCTGATGAGGATGATGATGATGAGGAAGTTCCAGATCTTGTTGAGAACTTTGTCGAGGCTTTAAAGGATGAATCAAACTGAAGTTAACAGCTGAGGATGATGTGAAGTTTAAACGACTTTAGATGACTGCTATTTGTATTAGTTTTTATTTTGCTTTTGTAAAATTACATATTTGTGCTGTTATGCATACGTTTGCAGTCACGGGGTGATTTGGTTATCCTGGGTTTTTTTTGTTATTTGTAGCAGCTCTCCTAATGCTAAATCATGCAAATAGAATGCTTACCAATTTTGCAGCCTGATTTAAAGTAGAAATTCTGCTGGATTAGAGTGGAAATAAAGGAGAAAAGTGTTTATTTTGGTCTATTGTGGATTATAAAAACAAGCAGCTGGCAAAGTAACATAAACTTAATCATTTTTACATGGAAAACATTTTGGAGAGTGGGGATAAAAAATCTTGAGTGCTTCTGATTTATGATCAATTAACTTTGTAAGACTTCTCATGCCATTTCTTCCGGTTTAGAATTGTTGTTGATTGCCTAACAGCATTCCTCTTCACAAATTCCTCCATGCACCCGAATGGCTGCATTCTGGAAAAATAACTGGCGGGCGTGCTTTTGAGAATCAAGCTGTGAACTATGCTGAAGTCACAGATTTAACAAAAAGCTTCTGAAAAATTATTTCATTGCTCTTTTTGAACAAATATTGATACATAAACATTAAAAACAAGCAATTTTCAAATGTTAAATTTTATTCATCTCTGCTCTAATTCATTGACAGTATTTTCTATTGAGTATTTCCCAAATGTTTGTGTAATTACAAGAACAGTTTAGAGAATGTGGAGTATGCCCACTGTAAAATTAATTTTTTTCATAATCTGCAAGAATCATAGAGGAAGTTTGTTTTAGTTTTCCTCAAAATTTCCCCCCCAAAATATTATTAAAGCAGAAAGCAATTTCCTGAGCTCACACCTGAATTACGTTATTCTGTGGCTTTTGACTGAAGTTGTATTAATTGCCTGTTATGCTGCTGCTGTTCAGGGCAGCAATGGAGATCCTCCATCTGCTTTACCTTGGCCACATAGAAGGAATTTTCATTGCTGTTTCTGTAACAATTTTTTTTACCAGTTAATATTGTTAGCCCTGAGCTGAGCTCTCCAAACTTGTAGTGCCACTGGACCACTCTTAACCTGGCCTCTACCCTTTGACCTGTTTTTTGTGCTTGACCCCACCAAGAGCCAAAGTACAACGCCCTGACTTCAGCCAAAATAGACTAAAATTGGCCTCCTCCTTATTTTCTGCAGTAGATAATAGTAGACCAAATTGGGGGTACTATTTCCAGCAAAGTTCAGATTGTTAAATACGTTCTCATGATGGGAGATACTTTTGTGGTTTTGGGTACAAATATTGCACTTCATGCACCAACTGATAACTACAAGTAGTTCTTGGGAAAAAATATATTTCAGTGATCGTGCCATCATTTTGTTTCGGTGATCAGCTGGATGATAAACAGCTTGTATTTATTGGAATAGCAAGTATGCAGTATGGAATAAAATAAAGTTCATTTTTTGTGTCAATGGAAAAAACGTTGTGGTTTATATCTATTCGGATAATAAAATTTACTTTTAAATTTGAGTTTCGGGGAACTTCCTTTCATTCTGAGAACAAACTGTGACTGACATCTCCAGCTCCCAGCAGCAGCCCGTCCTCACGCACTCACAGCCAATCAGCGATCACCGCTGGGAGAGGGATGCTCTCATTGGCTGAGGGGTGTCAGTGGGCGGGACGCTGAGTGCACGGCCGGGCTGGAGTTTGGAACCGGGACCGAGTGAGGCCGGAGACCGGGAGCAGCGCCTCGGGTTTCGGCTGCACCACCGGCGGGTCGTGAATCCTTTCGAAGGCAGAGCTGAAGAGACTGGCGGAGATTCTGTGAGATGTTTCAGCTACACGGAGGGCGCCCGGCCTTTCCCCACCGAGGATCGGGGCCTGTTGTCTGCAGCTGTCTCCCAGACCCGTCCCTTACTGCTGGGAACACAGACAAAATGCTGGTGAAACACAGCAGGTCAGGCAGCATCTATATGGAGAAGCAAAGGTAAACTCGTGCTTTAGAAAATAAGAAACAGGAACAGGCATGGCCACTCGGCCCTTTGCGCCTGTTCTACTCTTTCCTCAGAATACCGGATCTTTGACATCAACGCCACATTCCTGCAACGTTCCCATCATCGCTGAGACCCTAAATTTGACTTCTGAATTTAGAAAACTTGTGGAGAAAATTCCAAATATTCACCACAATCTGGGTGAGGGAATTTATCCGGATCTCAGCCCTGCTGAGGTGACCTTGGATTTCGAGTCTGTGAACCCTGGTCCACCCCCAGCCAGGGGAAACATCATTCCTGCCACCAGCCTGTCAATACCTTGTGAAACTGTGTCTTTTTCAGTCAGACCACATGTGATTTTTCTAGTTGTGAGACAGGCCCAGTCATTGTAATCTCTCTGAGGACACTACCACAACCCCAAAATCAATCTGGGAACATTCCTCGTTCCCTTTATCCCATAGCATGTCTCACCAGGAATACAAATAACTTCGGGGGCGATTTTTATTCTTGTATTAGACCACAAGATCATTTTCCCTCTCATGGCTGATCCATTTTCCCTCTCTGCAGCAATCTCCTGCCGCAACCCCCCACCCCTTTTGAGGTCTATCCACAGACTTTCGATGATGTTTCTGTCAGGGGATTATCAGGGCCATGGCAAAACCTTCAGCTTGCACCTCTTGAGGTAGTACATTGTGGATTTTGAGATGCGTTTAGGATCATTAACCTGTTGTAGAAGATATCCTCTTTTCGTCTTCAGGCTTTTAACAGACGGTGTGATGTTGATTCCAGAATTTGCTGGTTTTTAATTGAATTAATTCTTCCCTCTACCAGTGAAATGTTCCCCATGGCACTGGTTGCAACACAAGCCCAAAGCATGATTGATCCCCCGGTGCTTAACAGTTGGAGAGTGTCCTTTTCATGAAATTCTGAACCCTTTTTTCTCCAAAGATACCTTTGCTCATTGTGGCCAAAAATTTGAATATTAACTTCATCAGCCCACAGGACTTGTTTCCAAAATGCAACAGGCTTGTTTCGATGTTGCTTTGTAAACTTCTGATGCTGAATTTTGTGGTGAGGATACAGGAAAGTTTTTCTTCTGATGACTCTTCCATGAAGGTCATATGTGTGCAGGTGTCAGCGCACAGTAGAACAGTGCACACCATTCCGGAGTCTGCTAAATCTTCCTGAAGGTCTTTTTCAGTCAAACGGGGTTTTTGCCTTGCCTTTCTAGCAATTCTATGAGCAGTTCTCTCAGAAAGTGTTCTTGGTCTTCCAGACCTCAACTTGACCTCCTGTTGAATGCCTCCTGTTTCCTGTTAAATGCCATTTCTTAATTACATTACGAACTGACGAAACAGCTATCTGAAAATGCTTTGCTATCTTCGCCTAGCCTTCTGCAGCTTTGTGGGCAATATTGATTTTAATTTTCGGTGTGCGAGGCAGCTGCTTAGAGGAGCCCATGGTGCTGATTGTTGGGACAAGGTTTCTTCTTCTTCTTCCTTGAGTTTTTACGGCAGTTGGCATCCACACTGTTGCATTATTGCCATCTTCAGGATTTATTGTTACTCATTGTCCATTCACTTGACTGCCTAAAGCTGTCTTTCCAGTCCCATTGTCCTTAAAATCTAAACAACCAGATCCTCCCCGATCACGCTCCCCACATTCCAATAAACCTTTAACACTGTTCTCTACCAGTCCTATTTTGCATAATTGTTGTAGCATTTGTGGTCCTTACTGTGCAAATTTCCTGCATGAAATAAGGATATGCTCTACTGTTTCAGTCTCCTGACACAGATCGCTAAAACCTGTCAGATGTTTATTTATGACAGCCAGAGTACCATTAGGGTTGCCATGCCCACTTCTCAGTCTACTTATAATGACATACTCCTTCCACTTTACTCCCCTACTCCTTCCCATATCTACTCTGTTCGGAATTGAATGTAAATGTCTTCCTTTTATTGCTCTATCCCAATGCTGCTGCCACTGTTGATTTATCCTTCTCCACACTATGCTCTTCCCCTCTAATTTTGATAGTTCGATACTGGCCTCTACAGATCCTTTTTTGACTGCTGTTTTTGCCAGCTTATCTGCTGTCCCATTTCCCATAATACACAAATGTGTTGGAATCCACATAAATGCAATATTTTTGCCTTGTCTAGCCAGTCTTGAATTTGCAAACAGGATTTTATAAAGCAGATCCTGGTGTTCTCTACCTGTACCCGCCTTGATGCTTGCAAGGGCTGATACAGAATCGCTGCATATCACAATATTATTACAATCAATCTGCTCACTCCATTCTAGTGCTAACAATATGGCAAACATTTCAACTGCATAAACACTCAAGCAATCTGGTGTTCTCTTGCTAATTTCCACTTGATAACTTGGCACAACAATTGCAGACCCTGTTGCACCCGTTTCTGGATCCTTTGATCCATCCGTAAAAATCTGTATGTCTTTATATTTACATTCCCTATACTTATGATATTCATTGAGTATTTCAGCCGTTTTATTACTGCCTTTAATCTTAAGCAAATCCAAATCTACAGAGGGATTTTCTAATACCCAGAAAGGTCTGACAGGCCACACTACACTTGGACTAAACTCTTTATCATATATACCCCTATCTTTTGCTGTTTGCTCTCCTTTCCAGACAAAACTTTCCTTTTGTGTCCTTTCCTTCTCCAGCATGTCTCCAACACCCTTTTTGTAGGATGGCTATCACCATGCCCCCTTAAGTTAATCCAGTAATTGGCCACCAGCAGTTTACGTCGCAGCCCCAATGGGATTTTATTTGTTTCAACTTGGAGTGCACACTTTGGCGCAGTTCTAACCACTCCCAAGAACACCATTAGAGCCCGAGCTTGCATGATATCCAGTTCTGCTAACACAGATTTTGCTGCTGACCCGTATACAACACTTCCATAATCTAATCTTGATCTTACTAATGCTACATAAATATACTTCAGTGATGTAAAATCAGCACCCCATTCCAAACCAGCAAGACACCTCATGACATTTATCACATTTTTACATTTAGCAACTACATATCTAACATGTTCTCTCCATGTTAATCTCAAGTCAAAGTGCACTTCCAAAAACCGAAAACTGTCAACACTCTCCAGGTTACTTCCATACAGAGTCAGATTAAGACCCCTGAGCTTTTTCCTTGTAAAGAACATGGTTTTTGTCTTCTCCACTGAAAATTTAACACCACACTTTGTACCCCACTCTTCAACTTGATTAATTCCATCTTGCATTTTCATAACTATATGTTCAATATTTCTCTCTCTTTTCCACAAAGCCCCGTCATCTGCAAACAATGACCTCCCCAATTCTGTTGGTATATTTACGAATATATCATTTATAAAAATGGAGAATAAAGTTGGACTCACTACACTCCCATGAGGCGTCCCATTTTCTACAACATACTGGCTTGATAGCTCTGATCCTATCTTTATCTGAATAGTTCTCCCGTTTAAAAAGCCCTTATCCCAATTGAAAATTGCCCTCCCCGATTCCCATTAAATGCAGTTTGATTAGGCCCCCTCCTTCCATAACATATCATAAGCTTTCTCAACACCAAAAAAAAATCTGCAACCACTGTCTCTTTATTTACTTGTGCGTTTCTTATTTCATCCAGTAGACACACCAGTGGATCCATAGTATTCCTTCCTTTCCTGAACCCGCATTGATACGTAGCCACCATACCTCTACTTTCCAGAAAGTACACTAACCTCTCATTTATCATAATTTCCATAAGTTTACATATATGAGACGTCAAGGCAATTGGCCTGTAATTTCCTGGCCTGCTGGCATCTTTTCCAGGTTTCCTTATTGGAATAATTATTGCCTGTTTCCAGCTCCCTGGTATTCTCCCTTCATCCCAGCCTTTGTTATACAGAAGCAGTAGTTTCTCCAGACTTCCTTCATTCAGGTGTTTTATCATACTATAGCATATTTCATCTTTACCTGGTGCAGTCTTTCCTGTTCTATCTAGTGCCTTTCTTAATTCTCCCATGCTGAAAGGGACTTCTTGCACACCATCAAGGATGGTTTCCCTACATAAAGCCTCCATACTTTCAGCTTTTCTTCTCTCTCTAACTCTTCTTCCCTTCTCAGACAAATTATCAGAACTATGTACCATAACAAAAGTACTTGCCAACAACTCTGCCTTTTCCTTATTTGTTACTGCAGTCACATTTCCATCCACCAGAACTGGGTACCTCCACTCTCTCCTGTCCCCTCTCATCCTTTTAATTATCCCCCGCACCTCTCCTACTTGAGTTGTGTTTCCGATTGAATTACAACAGTTTTTCCAGTGCGTCCTTTTAGCATGTCTTATTGTCCTCCTTACTACTGCCTGAGCTTGTTTGCACTGAATCATATGTTGGAAGTTTTAACCAATTTAAAAGCCTTATTTCTATTTCTCACTGCTTCCTTACAATTATCATCCCACCAAGGTATGATCATTTGTTCCTGCTTTACTTTTAGGAATGGATTCTAATGCAGCTGATATGAGACCTTGTTTTAATATGCTATCAAGTGCTTCTATGTCCATCTCATCACTGACCTGACTTAGATATCTATCACTATTTTCCAGAAACTTCTCCCAATTGGCTTTCTCAAGGATCCATGTCCCACCTATATTTTCTGTGACCAATGAAGCAGAAATATTTATTTTGCACCAGATTGGGTAGTGATCACTCCCTACAGTTCCTTCCTGGTACACTAACCACTCACATGCTGATGCAATAGAGTTTGATACTAATGTAAGATCAAGCACAGATTCTTTACCTATATTAACATCAATTCCAGTACTACTGCCATTATTTAGGCACACTAGGTACTTCTCTTCAAGCAACTGTATTACTTGACCATTGATGTCTGTTCTGTCACTCTCCCATAATACAGTATGTCCATTAAAATCACCACACCAAACAACTTTACTACAATTCTGCCCTTTTATCTCCTCAAGCTTGTTTAACTCTAGTCTTTTGCTTGGATTATAGTAATTCACAATCACCAACTCTTTCCTTTCAGCCCATACTTTTATTACCATATACTCTTGTTCACTTCCTAAACCTAGTATTCTACAAGGAACATCTTGCTTTACATAAGTTGCACATCCTCCTCCTCCCCACTTCTCCTGTCTCACCATATAAAACAAAATCTAACTTAGGTTTTAACCAGGTCTCCTGGATACACACAACTTCTGTCTTTTCTCTCCTACTAGCTATAAACTGCTTGAAATCTTGTCCATTGCCAATCAGGCTTCTTGCATTCCATTGAAGTAGTAGCATTATTAGTAATATCAACCCACACATACTGTCTCTTGACTTGACTTACCTCCTCCCATTTTAATCCTATCATACCCAAATGGCGTTCTGCAGCTTTCACAATAACCTGAATCCTTTCAGTTTTAGATTTGATCTCACAAGTTGCATTTACCACTCCTGCTATAAAGATCACCAATTTCTTCTTCTCTATCCATGCATTCTTCTTATCTTGCCTTTCTTTAGCTGCCACTTGTTCTTTGCTACATCCTCCTTCATTCATCTTCTTCTGTCCTGCTAACTTGACTGCCTCAGCATATGAGACTTTTTTGCTTCACCCTTATCTGCTGCACCTCCACCTCTTTTTTCGCCACTTCACATCCCCATTACGTTACACTATGGTTACCTCCACAATTACAGCACTTTGGTCCCACTCCCTCTCTACTTTTTCCGTATTCATGTTCCCCACCACACCTTGGACATCTTCTCTTTCCTTTGCACACTTTGGCCACATACCCAAGCTCCTGGCAATTGAAACACCTCATACGTTTTGGTATCTATATATTCTCTTACATTGTATCTCAAAAATCCAAAATATAACTCCTTTGGAGGCACCTTATCCTCAAATTCTACCAGAACAGTTTCAGTCTCCCTTTTCTTTGCTCCCCTTGTCATTCTTTTCACACTCTTCACTGAACTATTCCTCACCCTTACATTCTCCACAAGCTCCTTCATATTAACACTGAGGTATCACCCCCTTGCAACCATTGACCATTGTTCCAACTCTTACAACCTTGGGTGCTTTGACTTTCCCAGCATTAGTCACCTTCATAGCCTTCTCCATCTGCTCTTCAGTTTTATGTCCTATCAGCAGGTTTCCATTTCCTAAAATAATTCTCACATGGCTCACTTCCCCTACTTGCCCTCTGATGATTTTTGTTAGATTAAACGGATTGATTTTCTAAACTCCCCTTCCCCCTCAAATCTTGCCACTACATTTAGTATTTTTTGCCCTCAGGCCCTTTTCCTCAATGTCTTTTCCCTCATTTTCCAATCCACCTACACTAGACCCACCTCCTTTCTTTCTCTTCCGACCCATCACCTTCCTATTCCTAGTCCCTCTCCCCGCTTCTTCCCACTCAAACTCCGTGCTGCTGCTGTCACCATCAGTCTCCCTCCCTCCCTGCCATCCTATCGGAGTTTGCAAGGAACCGTGTACGAATATCATTCCGGGCCTATATAGGCCATCGGTCAATATTCCCACAGAATGTCCTCCACAACACCCCAGCCACACCCCAGGTCTGATACAAAGTCACAAGTTAACTGCCATATGATTACCACACCCACACCAAGCTCTGGCGCCACAGCCCAGCCGTTGGGTTTGAGGATTCAGGGTATTTATAAAACTTTGAAATTTGCATCACCTGGCCTTTCCTAACTTTGACTGTGAACAGGCCATCACACTAATAAGTTAATTAAGGTCTGAGACCTTGGTAAAAGTTATCTGAGAGCTCAAATCTCTTGGGGTGCCCAAACTTTTGCATGGTGCTCCTTCCGTTTTTTTCCACTCTAAAATTGTATAACTCAAAACTAATACACTAATCTTGCTTAAAATGTCGAAAAGAAGTTTCATCTTTAACTTCATGACTTTTGGAGATTAGTTCATCTTCTATTCAATTAACTATTCACAGTAACAGAAATTTTGACCAGGGTGCTCAAACTTTTGCCTGCCACTGTACATAAGCTGCAAAGATTTCTTCAGATTCAGTTCTCTCTGCTACAGAAATTCCTCCTCATCTCCATTCCAAAAGGACACTGCTCTATTTTGAGGCTATGTCTTCTAGTCTTTGACATGCTCAGCAGAGGAAACATCCTCTTCACGTTCAATCTATCCAGCTCTTCTACCATTCTATAGGTTTCAATAAGGTCACTCCACATTCTTCTGAATTCCAGTGAACATAGGCCGAGAGCCATCAAATGATCTTCACGTGGCAAGCTGTTTAATCCTGAAAATCATTTTCATGAACTGCCTTCAAACCCTTTTCAGTTTCAACACATCCTTTCCAAGATAAGGAGCCCCAAGCTGCTTTCAAAACTCCACGTGAGGCCTCACCAGTGCTTTATAAATACTCAACTTTACATCTTTGCGTTTATATTCTTGTCCTCTTCAAATGAATGGTGACATCGCATATGCCTTCCTCACCACAGACGCCTGCAAATTAACCTTTAGGGAATCCTGCACAAGGACTCCCAAATCCCTCTGCATCTCAGCTTTAGAATTTTCTGTCCTTTTTGTAAATAGTCCATAAAACCAGAAGAACCATCAGACATAAGAGTAGAATGAGGCCATCTGGCCCATCGAGTCTACTACACCATCCATTATGGCTGATCCCTTTTTTAAAATCTACTCCTCAACCCCAGATCCCGGCCTTCTCCCCGTAACCTTTGATGTCATGTCCAAACAAGAAGCTGTCAATTTCTGTGTTAAATACACCCAGTGACCTGGCCTCCACAGCTTCATGTGGCAACAAATTCCACAACTTCACCACCCTTTGCCTAAAGAAATTTCTTTGCATCTCTGTTTTGAAAGGGCGCCCCTCTATTCTGAGGCTGTGCCCTCTTGTCCTAGACTCTCGCACCATGGGAAACATCCTTTTCATACATCTCTGTCTCGGCCTTTCAGCATTCGAAAGTTTTCAATGATGTCCCCCCTCATCCTTCTGAATTCCAGCAAATACAGACCCAGAGCCATCAAACATTCCTCGTATGATCACCCTTTCATTCCTGGAGTCATCCTTGTGAACATTCTCTCGATAATTTCCAATGCCAGCACATCCTTTCTCAGATGAGTGGGCCAAAACTGTTGACAATACTCAAGGTGAGGCCTCACCAATGCCTTATCAAACCTCAGCATCACCTACTTGCTCTTTTTATAATTCACTCCGATTGCGTCTGCTTCTGCCACCACTCGGGGTACACAGCACAGGCCTTCTAAACTACTGACGACTTCCTCAGAGGTCTTGTTGGACCTATTGGCGTGGATATGAAGATCCCTTCCAAAAGATAAAACTTCTTCGCCGATCACAATCTGCCACTTGTCACCCAGCGCCGCATTGTGTCCGTCTTCTGCTTCAACTGACAACAACCCTCCACACTATCGACAAGTCCGTAAATCTGCCTGTCAACTCCAAGTTTACAACCCTACCTTCCACTTCCTCATCCAACTCATCGAGTCATCCAGTAATAGCAGAGAACAGCACAGAAACAGGCCCTTCGGCCGATCTAATGTGTGGCGAATGATTTAAACAGTTCCAAACATATATCTATTCATACTTCTCTTAGAGTTCAAACCGAACTCATGCCAGAATCCCACGACCCTTAACCGGTGTGCTCTGTCTGTAGTCCCACCTTGCCTTAGTGGGAAAAAACGCTTGCTTTAAACTATCTATACCCCTCAAAATTTTATCAAAATTCCTCTCAATATTTTATTTTCCAATGAATAAAGTCATAACCTATTCAATATTCCCGTCTTATTCAATTCCTCCAGACCTGCACACATTCTTGTAACATTTCTCAGACCTTTTTCAAACTTTTACGTCTTTCCTGTACTGAACGTGGTGAGAGAGTCACACCACCAATGTCATATGCAACTTCAATATAACATCCCAACATGAACATCATCGCATCGCCTGTACGGAGTAGCTTGATTTACGAAGGTCAATGTGCCAAAAGCCTTCTTTCAGACCCTGTCAGCTTGTAACCATACCTCCGCACGGTCTACAACACCCCTCAAACTTGGAGTTATCCTCATAAGTGCTGAACCATTTAAACACATTATCATCCAGATCATTGATATAGATGACGAACAACAACGGATCCAGCATCAATCCGTGCGCCATTTCACCAGCCATAGTACTCCAGTCTGAAATGCAGCCATCTACTTTCAGCCACTTTCTGGCTTCTCTCGCAAAGCTAGTGTCAAATTCAATTTACTACCTAATATTGAATGCTGAGTGCCTCAACCTTCTTTTCCCAAAATTCTATGGGAGACATTGGAAAATGCTTTGTTAATGTCACAGAATACAACACCCAGAACCCTGCCTTCATCGGTTTCACGGATACAGTTATCGATAAAATCCGTAAGGTTGTTTAATCATGATCTATTATGCAGGAAAACATGCTGATTATACTTAATAAGTCCATGTCAGTTGAAATAGATAGAAATACTTAGAATGCCATTGACTAACTTTACCACTACTGGTGTCAAGTTACAATTCCTTACTTTATGTTTACAGCAACAATCATCTGTCACCAAGGATGATTTAGTTATCGCTGGTAAGGTCCGGCAATTTCTGCACTTGCCCATCTCGGTTCGCCGGAGCACCTTGCCAGACCCTGGGGGTTTTCTACACCCTAATGTAGAATGATAAAAAGCCTGCAGCAAAATACAGACCCTTCGGCCCAGAAAGCTGTTTCCCACAGGATATTAAAAACCTTCTCCTCTGTAATCTGGATCGGGTCCATTAAGTTGGTGCCTCTTTGCCTCACGTATATAGGCTCTGTATACATCCGCTGAGGAAATACGATAGAGAAGGAAATCATTTATCATATTCTCCATTTCTTTTGACTCCACGCATGGATTACCATTCTGATCTTCTGGATGACCAGTTTTGTCCTTTGCAATCCTTTTGCTCTTAGCATTTCTGTATTATGTCCTGCTCTTCTCATTTACCATGTCTGCCAGAGAAAACATCATGCCTTCCTTTGTCCATCCTGATTTCACTCTTAAATATTTCATTGCATTCAGTAAAATCCATAAGCTCCTCATTGTCTCTTCCTGCCTATATGTGCTGTCCCCTTTTTCTTCACTTTGGCCTCCATATCTGTTGAAAGCCACGGTTGTCTGTCCTTGTTATCTTTATTTTTTTCTTCTTCATCCGACAGGCACATACACACATTGTACTCGCAAACTTCTACTTCTGAAGGCCTTGCTCTTATTTAGTGCAATTGTACCGGATAACACCCCGTCCCAATTCACACCTGAAAGCTTTTTGCTGATGCCGTCAAAAATGGGCTTTCTCCAAACTATATTCTCAACCTCGGACCAGACAGATATGTTTGCATATTTACATTGAAGTTAATGGCATTCTGATCAATTGATACAACATGTTTTGTCTGCAACTGCCCCCACAACCGTTCCACTAGTTTTTCTGCACTCTGGGGCACATCCTGCGCTTTGTTTAATCCCAACTTGCAGTACTACCCTCAGAGAGATCCCAATGATCTAAAATATCCTCCTTCTAAACCAACTCCTGAGCCACATTTTAAATTCTATATCTTTGATATTTCTGGCCTGCCTTGCATGTGGCATGAGGAGCAATCCTGTCATCGCAAGCCTGGAGGTCTAGCACATTAATATAGCACCGAACTCCCTGAACTCACTTTTCGGAACATTATCGCTCTCCCTACCTGTGTTACTGGTAACTGCATGGACTAAGATATGTGTCTGTTTAACTTAAGTTTGCCAAGGACTCGACCCAAGA
This sequence comes from Hemitrygon akajei, assembly GCF_048418815.1. Lineage (NCBI taxonomy): Eukaryota > Metazoa > Chordata > Chondrichthyes > Myliobatiformes > Dasyatidae > Hemitrygon > Hemitrygon akajei. The sequence goes on from NW_027331956.1 coordinate 525,430, forward strand.
TATCGCGGGCCTTGGCATCGTACCATTCGGGAATCCTTTTCTCCCGCACAGAACCTCACTTCTGTTCCCTAGCTAAGAAATTTTATATTACCATAAATAGCACCTCCTTCCCCTTTCAATTCTGAATCGCAAAGTCAGGCTCAGTACCAGAGAGACAGCTCTGCCAGACCATCCCTCATTACTATTGTTGGGGATGTGGCCACAGGGGTTTTCTGCATTGCCTGTTTATCTCCTTTCCCCTTCTGGGCTGTAACCCACTTACCTGTGAATTTCACATTAGGTGTAACTCCCGCTCTATACGTCCTATGTGTCACACCCTGTGTTGCAAATGACATAGATTTCATCCGGTTCCTGCTCCAGCTACTTCAGCTTGGTGCACTGTTCGCAGGTGTAGTTGCCAGGGACTTGGCAGTTCTTCCTGCTAACTATACCACAAGTGAAGCTTTCCACTAAATAACACAACATCTACACTCTTTTAACTGAGAAAGTATAAAGCAGAAAGAGCAAGAAACAATTGGGAAGGCCTCTACCTACAGTTTTTCTGTCTTCTCTCACTCAAGCCGCTGCTCATTTAACAGTCGAAGAGCTGACGCCCAAATATTTACACTCTAACTCTGACAAGTCAATGATGTCCGCTCTGAATGATCCTCCATTACTTAATGTTGTTCTTGCCAGTCAATCCGCACCGCTTTTTGGCCGCTACACAAATCACCAAACGGCCGCCAATCACTTATTTATCAACTGAATCGGTGAACCTGACAGAACTCTGCCTGCTCCTCTTCAAATCTCCGGCTTGCCACTGCTCAGAGCTCCAGACTGTCAGGAATCACTACGGTTTCCACTCAATCGGAGAACCTGGCAGACCTACATCTTCTCAGGCCTCCCGATCTTGGATTGGTCGGAGCCCAAAAATCCATAATTTTAAAAAGTTACACATTAAATATCTTCTCAGGCTTACATTGTACGATCAAGTAAGTGTTACAAGTGATTCTGAGCCATGAAATGTATACAATGAAGTCAGTTCTAGCAGGTTACGCGGCAGTGCTCTTGAAATACAACTGAGTTGGACAAGTTGAACGATTTCTTAATACAATTCACTCTGAGTTCTCAGGCTTTAGTTGTATATTCAAATAAATGTAACTAAACGGTTTGGAAACATTAAAGATGTACACAATGAGGTGGATTATTGTTATTCCTTCAGCTAGTTAGTTACTTAACGATACATGCAAAGCCCCTCCAGCCATGCCACCCCAGCAACCCCAGACAAACAGGATTAACTCTAATCTGATCCATGACAATTTACAATGACCAATTCACCTCTTTAGTATGCATTTGGACTGTGGGTGGAATCATTGGACAAAGGGAAAACCCATGCATTCTGTGTGGAAGACATGCTAATCGCTACTCTACCCTGGCGACCAAGATACTTCACAGTGCTATTGAAAAATAGCTATATTTTGAGGAATCACAGCAAACACTGATTCAGGCATTTTAGTCACATTGTGTTATAATTGCCTCTAGCTTATCAGGCTTCAGCTGAACAATGAAGTCAATTTTGGAACCATGAACTGCAACAATCAAGTTGTATGCAATATGTTGCTGCGGCAGTTTCACTGTAATAATCTCCTATTATTTTGACTGGAAACTCTGATACGTTGGTTCAGTAGATTGGAAGTGCGATGATACAGTTGTTCTCAGGTTGAAGTTGTACTCCCCAACAACACAACACACTGTAGGTTGTATTGAGGTTTAGACCTGGTGATTTGCACGGTGTGAAGGGTGCAGGTATCCTATCCGACAAGAAACTGGCAACAGCACGAAGACAGTCGGTATTGAGGTTCAGTCTCCTAGTTTTCATGGTGTATTGGGGTACACAGTATGACTGTTGGACGTGGAGCACATGAGATTGGAAGGATTTACATAACAGCACCATTTCTAGATATGTCACAGGGATGGTTAATTCCCAGATCAGAATATAGCGTGGTACAGTCGTCAAGTCCCAAATCCATACTGCACGGAAACAGATGCTTTGGCCTTTAGCATCCTGTCCAATCATTTAATCTATCTGAGCAAGTCCCATTCCCCCCATATCGATCTGGACAGTTCCCATCCAGCAAATCAGGTCTAAATCTTGTTATAGTATCTGCCTCTGTCACCTCCACTGAAAAAAGTTCTTTGCAACCCTGTTCTGAATGGGCGCCCTTCAATCCTTAAGTCATGCCCTCTCATACTAGACTGCCACACCATGGGAAACAACTTTGCCACATCCTCTCTGTCCATGCCTTTCAACATTCGAAATGTTTCTATGTGGTCCCCACTCATTCTTCTAAACTCCAAGGGGTACAGTCCAAGAGCGGTCAAACGTTCCTCATATGTTAACCCTCTCAGTCCTGGAATCATTCCAGTGAATTTTCTCTGAACCCTCCCCAATGTCAGCATATCCTTTCTTAAATCTGGAGCCCAAAACTTCATACAGTATTCCAAGTGAGCTCTTACCAATGCCTTATAGAGCCTCAACATCACATCCCTGCTCCTATACTCTATTCCTCTAGAAATGAATGCCAACATTGCATTCGCCTTCTTCACCAGCGACTCAACCTGGAGGTTAACCTTAAGGATATCCTGCACGAGGACTCCCAAGTCCCGTTGCACCTCAGAACTTTGAATTCTCTCCCCACTTAAATAATAGTCTGCCTGTTTATTTCTTCTACCAACGTGCATGACCATACACTTTTCAACAATGCATTTAATTTGCCACTTCTTTGGCCATTCACCCAATCTATCCAAGTCTCTCTGCGGACCCTCTGCTTCCTCAGCACTACCGTCCCCTCCGCCTATCTTTGTATCATCAGCAAACTTAGCCACAAAGCCATCTAGCTCATAATCCGAATTGTTAATATACAACGTAAAATGAAGCGGCCCCAACAACCCTGTGGAACACCACTGGCAACTGGCAGCCAACCGGAATGGGATCCTTTATTCCCACTGTCTGTTTCCTGCCAATCAGCCAACGCTCTATCCACATATGTAAATTTCCCGTAATTCCATGGGCTCTTATCTTGTTTAGCAGCCTCATGTGTGGCACCTTGTCAAAGGCCTTCTGAAAATCCAAATACACAACATCCACTGCATCTCCCTTGTCTAGCCTACTTGTAATTACCTCAAAAAATTTCTATGGGTTTGTCAGGCAGGATTTTCCTTTAAGGAAACCATGCTGAGTTTGGCCTATCTTGTCATATGCCTCCAGGTACTCGGTAACCTCATCCTTGACAATTGACTCCAACAACTTCACAACCACCGATGTCAAGCTGACAGGTCTAGAATTTCTTTTTTGCTTCCTTGCTCCCTTCTTCAATAGCGGAGTGACATTTGCAATCTTCTAGTCCTCCGGAGCCATGCCAGAACCTATTGGCTCTTGAAAGATCATTGCTAATGCCTCCGCGATCTCCACAGCTACTTCCTTCAGAACACGTGGGTGCATTCCATCTGGTCCAGGAGATTTATGTACCCTTAGACGACTCAGCTTCCTGAGTACTTTCTCTGTCGTAATTGTGACTGCGCACACTTCTCTTCCCTGACACCCTTGAGTGTCCGGTATACTGCTGATATCTTCCTCAGTGAAGACTAATTCAAAATACTTGTTCAGTTCCTCCGCCATCTCCTTATCTCGCATTACAATTTCTCCAGCATCATTTTCTATCGGTCATATATCTACTCTCACCTGTCTTTTATCTTTATAAACGCTTTTAGTATCTTCTCTGATATTATTTGCTAGCTTCCTTTCATTGTTTATCTTTTCCCCCTTAATGACCTTCTTAGTTTCCTTTCGTAAGCTTTTAAAAACTTCCAAATCCTTTGTCTTCTTGCTAACTTTTGCTTCCTTGTATGCCGTCTCCTTTGTTTTTACTTTGGCTTTCACTTCTCTTGTCAGCCACGGTGCATCCTTTTTCCATTCGAAAATTTCTTCTTTTTTGGAATATATCTGTCTTGCACCTTCCTCACTTCACGCATAAACTCCAGCCACTGCTGCTCTGCCGTCCTCCCGCTAGTGTCCCTTTCCAGTCAAATTTAGCCAGTTCCTCTCTCGTGCCACTGTAAGTTCCTTTACTCCACTTAGGCTTCTCGTTCTCTAATTTCTCTAAATTCAATCATGTTATGATCACTGCTTCCTAAGGGTTCTTTCACCTCAATCTCTCCAATCAACTCTGGTTCATTACACGACACCCACTTCAGTACCTCTGATACCCTAGTGGGCTCAACAACAAGCTGTTCTAAAAAGCCATCTCGTAGATATTCAACAAATTCTCTCTCTTGAGATCCAGTGACGACCTAATATTCCCAATCCACTCGCATGTTAAAATCTCGCACAATTATCATAACACTGCCCTTCTGGCAAGCCTTTTCTATTTCCTGTTGTAATTTGTAGTCCACCTCACTGCAGCTATTTGGAGACCTGTATGTAACTGTCATCAGAGTCCTTTTACCCCTGCGATTTCTTAGCTCAACCCATAAAGATTCTGCACCTTCTGATCCTATGTCACCTCTTTCTAATGATTTAATATTATTTCTTACCAATTAAGCCACGCCAACCCCTCTGCCTACCTGCCGATCCTTCCGATACACCGTGTACCCTTGGACGTTCAGCTCTCAGAGACATGCATCCTTTAGCCACGTCTCAGTGACGGTCACAAAATTATACCTGCCAATCTGTAGCTGTACGACAAGATCATCCACCTTATTCCTTATGCTGTGTGTATTTAAGTACAACACCTTAAGTCCAGTATTTGATTCTTTTTGTTTTGATTGCACTGCAACTCATCCCAATGGCTGCAAATTTGCCCCATCACCTGCCTTTCCTTCCTGACATCTTTACTGCTCACTATCTTAGATTTATTTCTATTTTCCCCCTCCTCCGCTCTATCATTCCGGTTCACACCCCCCTGCCAAATTAGTTTAAACCCTCCCTAACAGCTCTATAAAACCTTCTTGCCAGGATATTGATCCCCTTCGGTTTCAGGGGTAATCGTTCCTTTCTGAAAAGGACACATTTCCCCCAGAAGATATCCCAATGATGCAAGAATCTGAAGCCCTGCTACCTGCACCAATCACTCAGCCACGCATTCATCTGCCTGATCCTACTATTCTTGCCCTCGCAAGCACGTGGAATAGGTAGCAATCCTGAGATTACTACCCTGGAGGTCCTGCTTCTCCGCTTCATTCCTAACTCCCGGAAATCTCTCTTCAGGACCTCCTCCCTTTTCCTCTCTATGTCATTGGTACCAACATGTACCAAGACAGCTGGCTGCTCGCCCTCTCCCTTCAGGATATTCTGGACCCGATCCGAGACATCCCGTAACCTGGCACCTGGGAGGCAGCACACCATGCGGGTATCTCTACCAGGCTCACAGAATCTCCTGACTGTTCCCCTGACTACGGAATCCCCTATGACTACCGCATTCCTCTTCTCCCTCCTTCCCTCCTGCACAACAGCGCCAGGCTCAGTGCCAGAGACCCGGTCACCGTGGCCGTCCCCTGTCAGGTCATCCCCCTCAACAGCATCCGAAACGATATACTTGTTGCTGAGGGGGGCAGCCACAGGGGTGCTCTCCACTATCCGGGCATTTCCCTTCCCTCTCCTGACAGTCACCCAGTTTTCTGACCCCTGTAGCCTAGGGATGACTACCTCCCTGTAGCTCCTGTCTATCACCTCTTGATTTTCTCTAATAAGCAGTAGGTCATCAAGCTGCAGCTCCAGATCCCTAACACGGTCTCCGAGAAGCTGCATCTCGGTTCACCTGGTGCAGATGTGGCTATCAGGGAGGCTGGAGATCTCCCAGGATTCCCACATCTGACACCCTGAACAAAGCACTAACCCTGCAGACATGCTACCTAATTCTACAGAAATTAAACAAGGAGAAATAGGTCTGTTCACCCACTTACCTCGCCAAACACACGTAAACCGTTAGCTCGTACCCTTAGCTGTGTGAGTCCTGCTGTTCCTCGTCTGTCCTGTCCTACCAAGGGGAAAAAAAGAGTTGGTGCCTCTCTCTCGCATCTTCCCGTTACCGCCTAAGCCCGTTGATCCAAAGCCCTACAGTCTGCCGCCACTCACTTCGCTGCACGCTGCAGAGGGTCGTTTTCTTTTTAAAGTCTCCGCGCTGTCCCGTTACGTCACACGCCTGCGAGGTCTCGCCCTTCTCGCACTCCAAGAAGTTTTTTTTTAAACTGCCTTCCTTCAGAATTTAGCTCTCACGCTGCCCTTCTTGTCCCAATCCAAAAAAAAAACAACCGTTGGAAGTCCCCTTCCTTTTCAAGCTCTCCGCGCTGTCCTGTCTATGTCACATCCACAGCGCTCAGCACTTAGCGATCGAATCCCGCCCGACTCTCGATACTCCGTCTTTCAGTCCGGACCGGCGTTTAGATTGTGCGAACAGCGCTTTTACCTTTCATTAGGTCCCGGGTTTCGCCGCGGTGAATCGTTCCGGGCCAAGAACACGCACTAGTAATTCACTAGGACCTGGATATTTCTGCCGACGAATTCGTTCTCGTCCTCACCATTTCGAGTCTGCGCTTAGAGCGATCCACCCTCGCACTGGGTTAATTTGGACGACTTCGAAGCTTCTATGCCCCGTCTTCTCCCCTCGAAATCGGTCACTCCAACCAGCACGTCCCCAACAGCAAGTGCTTCCTGCAGCGCACGAGCTGTACACATCTCTCAAGTTCGCTTTGCCCTCCATCGCTGCTTGATTTTTTTTTTTGCTGATAATAGTTTACCAGAAGTTACTTAAGAAAAGATGTTATTAATAATGTTTGCTTTCGAACCACAAATCTGCTGTCGCTCGTCTTCGTTAGCGCCACCATTAACCAGAACGTTATTCAGGGGTTTAGTGCTATTTTTTGAGGTGCTGGAGCTGGCAAAATGCTTCCTATTTCCTATATCCTGTCTATTCATCAGTCACACCCAATTTGTGTACCTGCTCGTTTCATGTACTGGGTAACTTTCCTGGCCCATTCATGTAATCAGCAGGTTCACAGATCCTGTGTGCCATATCTTCCTGTATATCTCTGAGATGGATGATGTCATTGATGGCGTTATAGCACACTTTGTGGACGCTACGATTATAGGTGGAAGGGCAGTGGTTAGAAACATAGAAAACTTACAACTCAATACAAGCACTTCGGCCCACAAAGCTGTGCCGACAATGTCCTTACATGATCAATTACCTCGGATTACCCATAGCCCTCTATTTTTCTGAGCTCCATATACCTGTCCAAGAGCCCCTTAAAAGACCCTATCGCCTCCACCACTTTGCCGGCAGCCCATTCCACGCACTCGTCACTCGCTGTGTAAAATATATATCCTCGATAACTGCTTCTAAGCACCTTAAAACTTCGCCCTCTCATGCGAGCCATTTCAGCCCTGGAAAACCCCGCTTACTGTCCACACAATAGGGAAGCTAGAGAAGGGCTTAAGTGAACGAGCAACGAAGTTTCAAATGAAATCCTGCTTCATGACGATATGCTCATGCACTTTAATAGACAAAATAAAAGGTGAACCTATTTTCTAAATGGAAAAAGTTTTAAATTCTCTATTTTCAGGTGCAGTGGGACTTAGGAGTCCTTCTTGTAAGACTTCTTGAATATCAATTTTCAGTTTGAGTCTCTGTGAGGAAAGCAAACGGCGAAGCAGTACTGAGGCTTTATAAAACACTGGTGAGGAGAATTGAGAGTAGTTTGTTTAAAACATGATCGGACGGCACTGGTCAACGTTGAAAGGAGTTTCACGAAAATAATTTCAGGATTGAAAGTCTCGTCAGATGGGAAGTATTTACCGTCTCTGAGCCTCAACTGGCCGCAATTCAGGAGAATAAGTGGTGACGTCATTGAAAACGGTGGAATGTCCAATGGCCTCGATGAGCGGATGTGGAGAAGATGTTTCTTATGGCGGGAATCGAAGGCCAGGGAACATCGACTCGGGATTCTTTAGGTGGCGCGGCACACGACCGCAGTGGCCTTTCGGATCTAGTGCTACTTTAATTTAGTCTTTTAAATTTAATTTACTTTTCGGCACAATTAGGGTTTAGGGCAATGGATAACAGCAACTATCTGCCATCGCCAGATACTGCTACAATACAGAGATCGCCCAAAAACAAACCTTCATGAAAATCTGCTGGTTAGATTGCGCGACATTGGCTTGCTGATGGAATCGGGCCTGCAGTCCTCGGAGTCGCCTGATGCCTGTGGCCGGAGTTGGGGACAGCGTAAGCGGTGTGCGAGGAAACGGAAGCGAGGCGAGCGGGCAGGAGTCCGTGCCAGCAAAAAAAGCAAGCCCTAGTCAGCAGGCTCTCCCGTCCATTCTGCTCTCCAATGAACATTAAAATGGACTACATCTGTGGCAACGATATACTCGGCGTGAGTACAGAAACGGACGGAATCCCGGACGCTGTCATTCAGCTGTTTATATTATGTAACAGATTCTCCCCCAAGCCATCGGACTACCAACCTCTGCTGTTCATATTGTCTTGTTTATTATTTATTGTAATGCCTGCACTGTTCTGTGCACTTTATGCAGTCCTGGGTACGTCTGTAGTCTAGTGTAGCTTTTGTGTTGGTTTACGTATTTCAGTGTAGTTTTTCTATTGTTCATGTAGCACCATGGTCCTGAAAAACGTTGTCTCGTTTTTACTGTGTACTGTGCCAGCAGTTATGGTCAAAATGACAATAAAAGCAACTTGACTTGACTTGAGTCGTTTTCGTTTGAGTAATTTCCTGCGTCTGACTGTGGTTAATCTGTGGAATACGTTGCCTCGGGGGTCTGTGGAACCAATAACATTGGCAACATTTAATACCGAGTTTGATACGGATGCAGGCAAGAGATTGGGACAGAGAGGGAAAATACATTAGCCATGAAATGGCCAAATGGCCTAATTCTGCTCCAATATTTCGTGGTGTTATGGTCAAATAGTCATCCATCCGGCATCTTAGAATGTCTTCCGATAACTTTCCCATTCTTGAGATCAGCCTCACCAGCCTTACATTTCCCGGTTCACATTCAGTGGAACAACATGGCTAACCTCCAACCCTTCCTACACCGCTATTGATAAGTTACATATCGCTACAAGGGCTTTCCACAAGTTACGAGAGTCACCTTATACAGCCATGCGGAGTAATCCACCCTAATACCCGGGGCGGGGTAGGAAGCAAAGTCAAGATGGCGCTAAACGGCGACTCCTTGGCTTGCGTCGTCGGAAAAATCTCCAGTTCTATCTTCGGCATCTCTTTTTTTTTTCTTTTGATGACCATTGTGATTTTCCACAGGATAAAATTTATCCCGTGGATCCTATTGTTATTAACGTATCTTAGAATCCCTTGGGATTCTGTTTCCACTTCTGTAATATAGCTTTGTAATATAGTCTGTAAAATAACCCATTCACGTGGTCATATTTTTCCAATTACTCAGTTCCACCCTTAACAACTTACTCGATGTACCAGGCAACATCTGCGGAAAAAACCGTACTGTCGGCTTTTCGGGCCGAGCCCCAGCGGCAGGACTGGAGAAAAACAAATATCAGGAGTAGATTTAAAAGGCGGGGGATGGGAGATAGGAGCACCAGGTGATATGAGAAATCGAGAGCGGGAGGGCTGAAGTACAGAGCTGGGAAGTTGATGTCGTTATGGTCGGCTGCAAGGATCGCTGTCTGGAGGCGTCATTCTCGTACTTCAGCCTCCCGCCTCCCTACCATGGATAAGGTCCCTCTTACTCTCACTTCCCGCCCTTCCAGCCTCCGCGTCCAGTATATAATTCTCCGGAACATCCGCCAGCTCCAATGGAATTCCAACACCAAGCACATCTCTTACTCTCCCCCCATTTTCTGCTTTCTGCAGGGATCGCTCCCTTCACGCATTTGTCCCTCCCCACTGATCTCCCTTCTGGAATTTATCTGCTATCTCTGCCCCGACACATACTCCGGCACTTATATTCAGGGCCACAAACAGTCCCTACAGGTGAGGCGACAGCGACACTTCACCTGTGAGTCTGCTGGGGTCACATATTGTGCCAGGTGCTCCCGGTGTGGCCTCCGGTATTTCGGTGAGAGCCGAGATAGATTAGGAGTCCGCTTCACTGCGCACCTACACTCTGTCCGCCAGAAGAAGTGGGATCTCCCAGTGGCCACACATTTTAATTCCCCTTCCCATTCCCATTCTGATATGTCCATCCGTGACCTCCACTACCTTCGCGATGAGGCCACACTCAGGTTGGAGGATCATAATTTGCATTGCTGCTCTCTGGTCTGTACCCACTCTGTTGATAATGGAAGATACCTTTAGTGAAGGCAGGGCAGTGGGGATGACTGGAACAATTGGATCGGCCCAAGATGCTGTAATAACGTATTTAATTGATATTTAAAAGGCAGATGATGTTTATAGACTGAAAGGTATTTGATTAAATTATGGAAATAAGGATTGAGGAGGAAATTGCGTGGGTATTAGATTTGGACTCTGCTGGTAATGGTGGGAGTTATCTTCGAACATCTATGAAATAAAGATTAGGAAACCATAGGGTAGTACTTGTAACCATTTATTATGTAATATTAACCCTTCATTATTTAATATTTTCAATGAGATGGGCACTGGTGTGGGTAAAATACGATATGCTCATGATGGGGCTTCATGGATTTGTTGTAGAAATTTCAACGGTCCTATATATTGGATGCATTTAAAAAATAATAACGTTGAACAATAGGCAAATAATTTCGGTAGCGATTACGCAAGTTATTTACAAATAAGATTAATAGACCAGCAGTTGATTTGAAATAATATGGTCAAACTCTTGAAGATGGTTCGGTGGTAAGATTTCCAGGCATGTGAATTGTTTTCAAGCTGACGTGGAGCACTGTATCAGTAAAACAATTGAAAATGAAAAGGAACATTCAATATTCTCAGGTGTCTCTGTGGGTACGCCGGGGTGCTACACGAACATCTTTGTTCACCATTTTTTAAATTGGATCTGTTCTTGATGATGGCTGTGTGGTTTATGGATCATTTTCAACTTCAACTTCAAAACGTCTGGATGTGATACAAGCACAGGCTTCAAAATTATATTATGGAGCAGCAAGGTCGTCTCTTGCTTCGGCATACCTGATGATGTTACAGTTGCTGAGATTGCAGTTAATGTTAACATACTGGATTAATTTGAAGGCGAAAAGGTTGTATTAGCAGACTGCTGGGAACATCACAGGAGGAGTGGTTTTTTTTCTATATGGTTGGCTACGATCTTATCACGATGGGAAGATGGGATTGTTGGATTACACAATATGCCCCACTGTCACGTTCTCTGAAACCCCACCTTGTTTTGGCTATGACGTCTTAATTTTATAAACTCGAAGATTCTGTTATGCCCGAGAGTCGGTTCAGTTATCAGTATATTAAGAAAAATCATTATGGTGTGTCATTCATTAATGTAGAAGAATCACAAGGTAATTGAACTGGGAGTTATGGTGCCTCAATCACAGGTAACAATAAAAAAAACAACTTACTAACCATTTTCAGCACATACAGCAGAATCTGCTGCCATCATTTTAGGCTTACAGTGGGTGGAGAAAATTCGTCCATGGAAATGTAACGGGGTTTTTTTTCTTTTCCTTTGTTACTGTGTATGTAATCAAAATGGCGTCTTTGTTTTGTTAAAAGTAGGAATGCTGGCGCCTTTGTGAAAAGTAGGAATGCTGGCGTCTTTGTTATGATAAGTGCTGGAAGCTTGTTTGGGACTGTGAACTGATTGTTGGGGGGGAGGGGATTTTGGGGAGTCAGCGCGATGGAGTGAGAGAGAGAGGACGGGATGCTGGAAGCTGGGCGACGGTACGGACCCCGAGCGGGGGTCCCCGGCCCAAGGTTTTCGGTGAGGAGAGGAGACGGAGACAGAGGAGTGTGGAGCGTCTGGTCGACCACCATGGGGGTCCCAGGAGGCGGGTCGAGGAGTTCGGAGGGGATCGAATGCCAGAAGACTTCAGTAATTGAGCTCCAACGTTTGTGCACGAAGTGGTTTGGACTTTGATAAGTTTGGCGCCTTTTCTTTTTTTCTCTTATTCATATATACTGTATCGTTAGTAATCGCTTAGTTATAGTAATCTTTATAAATTGTACTCATTTAATCGCATAAGGTGTACTGTCTGTTTTTTTGGGCGAGGCGGGGACATCACACAGCATCCACACCATCTGATTACCCAGTTTGGCGGGGCCGAAGGCTGCTCCCCCTAGACTAGAACGAGTTTGAGCGATGCCTGAGGCGACCCAGGGGTTACAGAAAGATTTCACTTGTTCGTATTTCTCATGAGTTTCGATGAGTCTTAAAGCAGTGTATACTAGCACTTGGTCAGATTTACTGCTGGAAACTCATCAAATATTATTTCATTTTCAATGTGCTGGTTTATAGGTCCTCTTATTATGGATCCCCGCACTCAGAGGTGTTGAGGGGAATGAGTGTGCTGACGGTTTTTTTCACCTGTGGATAAAGAACTTCAATTTAGCAAAGGAGAAGTTAAGGAAATTGCAGGTTTAAGAATTAGGGCTTGTGCAAAACGGATGGGATAATGAGCACAAGAAACGTTTACAGATACATAGAAGTCTGGGTTTATGAGCAAAGGGGGTAAAACGAAAAGACAAGGGATTATATTGGCAACACTTAACATTAGCCATACTACGCTTAACTATTCCCTATGTCGTATTTGGAAAACATCATTCTGCATTGCGTTTGTCACTGTGAATCAGTTGAACTATTTCAGGATGAAGCATATCAGGTAGAAAGAAACCACATGCAAGTATCATTACGAACTTTGGAGGTTGTCTTTCATGTAATTCACGGTATTATGTTCATTGCGTACAATCTATGGGGCTTTCTGTGGTAATTTAGCTTTCATTAAAAAAAAACAGTGAGAGCTTCATTTCTCAATTCTCTACACCACACTTCAGTCCTGTTGATGCTTGGAATGCGCCTTTAATTTGGTGTGTCAACCTCCATATAACCAAAGCCCGCCCTATTTCTTCGCATTAACCAATTACTCAAGGAGAATTAGGAGATTGGTGTGATTGACAGTGGATGAGCCAACCAGCATCAGAATAACCCGTCGACGGTTTTTGGGAACGTCAGGCTGTTGATTTTATGGGTGGGGATGGTAATAGATGGACATATCCAGACCAATGGGTATGCGGTATTCCGATTAGCTCTTTGACTGACATCTGGAGTGACCAATGAGGTACTGAGTCTTCACGATGGTGCTCAATCCCTCCCCAGACACACACTACCCGTACTGTGCTTAATTATTCCTTATATTATGCTGGTTTTGTCACTGTGAAGCAGTTGAACAGATAATATTTCAGGATGAAGCACATTAGGTGGAATGAAATCAAATGCAGGTTTCATTACAAACAGGGGGTTAATACCTTTCATTTAAAAACTGTCTTAAGTTCTGCAAGTGAGTTCAATTTAACTAACACAATTGAGTTTCATTCCATACAGATTTTAGGGTTCTTGGGGGTAATTCATTAGAAAAAGAAGCAGTGGAGGTATTATTTCCCAATTCTCTACACCACACTAGTCCAGTTGGTGGCGTGAGATTCCGATCGATGGAAAAAACCGCTGGGAATTACAACTGAGAGATTAGGCGGTGAATGTGAGGAGCTAGATCCCGAACTCGAGACACTGCTGCCGCCTGTGGCTTGTGCTCAGGACGCGGCTTTATTAATGAACTGAAGCACAGAGGTGACGGGATATTTCACCGCGCTGATCACCTGCTCCCTGAATTTAGACTGAGTCACCGCGTAAATAAATGTGTTCGTGCAGCAGCTAAAATCCCACAGCAAATACCCGACGTAGATAAAGATCCATTCCGAATCATTGAAATCGTATCCTTTTCCTGAGAACTGATAATATATGAAATTTGCAACGAGTGTTATCCACAGGAGGATGAAGTTGCCAGAAAGGGTGAAAAGTAAAACCGCGGATCTTCTCCTGCTCTCCATCTCCGGGTCACTGCGGTTCTCCCCCTTGCTCTGACCCTTCAGCCACTTACGGACCCGACTGGCCACTAAAATGTGTCTGACTGTCAGAGCGTTGAGCAGTAGGATCCCAGCGAAAGGGAGGAACGGAGTTAAAACCGTATCGAGCCAGTCATATCCTACCCACCCGGGGTCAGAGAAATAATTGTCCATGGGTATACAGAACCACGGTACATTGTCGATGATAACCAGGGGATCCTGTATGAAGTATCGGGGAACATTTCGGAGACAGGACAGTACGCTGGTTGTTGTAAGAACCACACCCGCAGTTTTCCCGGTACAATAGCTTGTTTTCAGCTTCTGACAACAAATGGCGACAAACCGGTCAAATGTAAATGTGACAGTGAACCAGACAGAGCAGTCTGTGGCCGTGAACGTCACTACATTAATAGCACTGCACACAGGGGTGATGCTCAGAAAACTCCATGGGAAGTAATACCAATTGATTCGATACAAAATAACTTGAGTGACAATCGTCAGTAGATCGGCCGCTGCCATGGCCACCAGGTAGCGAGTGGTGCAGGTAGAGAGGCCGCACTTTCCCCGGGACAGGATCGCAATCGCCAGTACATTCACTGGAGAGAGAGAGAACAGAGATCGGGCATTACAGAACACGTTCTCCGGGAATTAACACGGAACTGGGTTGCAACTAAAGAACAAAGGTGCTAGAGGCTGCGAACGGTTGCAAATTTAATAGACACGGGTCACATTGTCGCTGACCTCCCTTCTTCAGAGTGGAGATAAGACGATGTCTGTGGAACCGTCCGCTATGAGAACAACAACGGATGAACAACCATCAGAACTTCTCCCGATTCCAGTGTCTGATGGGTCCAGTTTCACTGATTTAACCGTGACTGACCAGATATCTGGAAACTGCATCTGATGGAGCCCAGAATGGATACTATAGGGAGCAACACACACAATATACTGGAGAAACTCAAGTCAGGCGGCATCCATGGAATTGAACACACTCTCGATTCGGTCGGAGGTCATTCTTCAGGATGAAGCGCTGCCCAGAGTAATTCGGTAACATTCGTCGGCAGATCCGTGGAAAATGATTCAGGTGATCAAAACCAATTCAGGTGACCAACAGGCCAGATCCGACTGTGACAGTTTCCACGGGGTGACGTGAATCACCGGACCCGGGGTTCTCTCCGATCAATAGCTCTGTAGCCGTGAACTCTGCAAGGCAACCCACTCGGAGTCACACTTTCCCGGAGAGATGCACCTCCCCAGCACTGGGACAACTGTGGACAAGGTGTCATTGAAGGCTAGAGCAAAGTTCGAGTCAATTCGGTGAGTTAGTGGAGAGACGGAGGTTTATTTTTGCTGGCAATAAATATGAAAAATCTGAATGTTGAACTGACAACATCGTAATCTCTGACGGATATTTCTGCAAAGTTCATCAAGTTGGAAACTTGTCAAATTACCATAAACCGTTAACACTCAGAAATACCGAACATAAATTGCACTGCTCACTCACCAGGAACTCCAATGACGGCAATCAACACGTACAGTATTTTCTGCACACTGTTGTATCTATCTAACATTGCAGACATTTTCTCTGTCCAGTGATTTGTCTCCATGTGCCACAGACGTTCTCTCGTAATGAAATGTTGAGGCATCATATGCCATGGGATTTTAATACCACTTTGCGATTCCACAGGGACAGATTTCAACAGATTTAAAAATAACTGTTTTAAATTACTTACAAACCGATTACATCAGGCAGGTGCAATCCCCGCGATGCCAGATTAAAATTAATTTAGTGAATTAATTTTTAGATTATTTGTGTGAGTTTGTTTATCTGAACAAAGGTGACTGAACTCTCAGGGTTGTTATCAATTAAAAAGAAGAGAGAATCTGCAGATGCTGGAAATCCAACAGAGACACAATGCTGGAGAAACTCAGCAGGTCACCCTCTCACTCTGACTTCTCATTTCATTTTCGAGTCCTACCAAAGGGTCTTGTCCCGAAACGTCGACTGTACTCTTTTCGACAGATTCTGCCGGCCCTTTTAAATTCATTTACCATTGTGTGTGTGCCTTGCTGTTATCAATTAAACGTTCCTCCACTGCAAATATGTACTACAAAGGAATCATTTGTCAAACATAGAATATTGAAGTAAATTCTGTCATTGAAGCTTGTGAAATTGTATTGAATCAACTACTGTTACCAGTCTCCTGAAGAGTGTACAATCTTGATGTAGTTTGAGTTTGGGGGAATCAGGAAAATGTCTGCTTGTGGTGATGAATAAACTCCTTCATATCAACGGAATCCCCCAACTTCCTCTGTGACTTATTCACAGTCGGAACATTTGTGGCACGTCCTGAACCCATCTCTAACCATCATACATGACCGTAAAACTTAACAGTCCAGTGGGGGAGTTTAATCAAATCACACCGTATTGTCACAGAACATGCTGGGGAGGCGGATGAGAACATGTTGTTGTTGTTGTGTGCGTGTGTGTGTGTGTGTGTGTATGTGTGTGTGTGTGTGTGTGTGTGTGTGTGTGTGTGTGTGTGTGTGTGTGTGTGTGTGTGTGTGTGTGTGTGTGTGTGTGTGTGTGTGTGTGTGTGCACGTGTGCGTGTGCGCGCGCGCGCTCCTTCATGCGCCTCCAAATCTTTTGCAAACACAAATCAGTGTGCACCCTAATACCGTGTGCACTCCAAACACGCTGTCTGTCACACATGCTTATCAGATTCTCCCAGAGAGAGAATCGTATCAAAACCTTCACACCAGAAAGCTGCTGCCACCTTAATAATACAGCAGGAACAAATCTCAAAGTTCAAACTGTATTTATTATTAAAGTATCTATAAATGAATCAACTTTTGGATTCGTCACGCCCATTAATACACTGAAACCTCGAAATCACTGAAAAAAAGCTAAATGAGTGCAATTCTCAAATCCGTGTGCACTCCCAAATCCGCGGGTGTGTATCCGTCTGTCTTTTTCAGTGCATATGTGTGTTTGTGTCAGAGACGCTGTGGCTCTGGAGAACACCTGTTTGGTGTGAAAAAAAACCCTTCCGGACACCAGAGGGACGCGTGTACACTGGTTCAGCGAACTATATAGCATTGCATTGTTTGTAAGGGCTACAAACTGTAAGGGCTACATTTGAGGAGGTTGAACTTGGAAGGAAAGACTGAAATTATAAGGAGCGTTTGTTGGCTCCGGGCCTGAACCCGTTGAGTTTAGGAACATAAGGGAGATATCAGATTGAACCCTATCTAATATTGAATGCACACAGGACACATTGGAGAGATCGAGAGCCTCCGTGTGTTTGTCTGTTTATGTGTGTGAGTGTGTTTCTGGGTCAGTGTCGGTCGGCCCAATAACTCTGCCAGGCCTGCCCGACTGCACAAGTTTCCGTACACTTCGGATTCATTTTATCCCTCTTTGTTCAGTCCCTTCCCGTCTACCTCCACGCAGTTCAGAGGCTTCGAATGTATTGAGAACTTTAAGCCACTACCCCTCCCCTCCCAGCCCTGATCGCCTCGTTTTTACCACTGATGTCCATCTTTCACTTTAAACTGACCACTAGTTCCAGACACACCCAACCCAAATGGAAAAGCCTGCCTGCATATACCCTGTCTATAACATTCACAATTTGCAAACGTCTATGAAATGTCACATCATTTTCTGACGTTAAAGGGACTATATTCCTAACATATTCAAACTTTCACTACAACTCAGGTCAACAAGCCCCGGCAAGCGTACAGAAAATCTTCTCTTCACTCTTTTTAAAAATATTTTTCCCGCAGGCAGGTGACAGAACCTGTAGACAATACTCCTGATTAGATCTCACCAACTTCTTAGACATCTTCAAAATAACATCTCAGCTGCTGAATTCAATACTTTGGCTAATATGCCATAAGCGCTCTATACGACCCTGTTTACCTGTGACGCCAATTTCAGGTAAATATAAATCTGCGTTCCCAGATCCCTCTGTTCTGCCGACTACTCGGGACCCCACTGTTCACCGTATCTTCATGCACCCTGTTCAGTGTACAACAAAAATTGCGCTTCCCTCGCATACAGCTACCCAATGGCCTCTCTGGCATAATAAAATCCCCACCTCATTGAAAAAAGCAAGGTGGGGTTACGAGAACGCCATACTCGGAGATACTGCATAATTCAACAAACCCATATTCCTGGCGTGATAAGAACCTACATACTTAAAAATAAAAACACTCTTCTTGTGATGATCCCACAGGTCCTTCAACAGGATAATCATTCATTTGCCCCCTCAAATTAATCCAGTCTGTTAACAGCAATCGCAAACTCCACAATTGTAAGGGTAGTTGTCCCTTTTCAACCAGTGAAGCTGAAAGAGGAGACGAACCTACTGCACCAAATACAATATTAAGCCCTTGTAGATCAATAAAGATAACATAAATGTCAAGAGGAAGCTGACCCATAAGCCACACAGCCAGAAGAGATGAAATGAAACAAATATTAATGTCATAATGGGGGGCGAAGGGAGTGGACCCAAAAACAAAACACAGACACTGAACGACCAGGAACAGGACTAGGGGTGAGAAGAAAGCAAGGGAAGTAAGGAAGAAAGGACGCTGGACATGACAGAGACAAGCATTCCGGGCCTGGGCTAGTACTCGACGAGGATATCGGAACCAAGACATGGAACTGGGAACTAGGAGCCTGGGCTTGGACTCCGAGCCAGAGACTGGACAAGGACCCAGAATCTCGGTCTTGACTCGGGCTCGGACTCCAGAACCAGGCGAGGATAAGACGTGGCTACAGGACGAGGAGAGGCAATAGGACTGGACGTGAGACTCCTGGACAGGACAAGGCACAGGACGAGGGAATTCCACCACGGGCTGGGCAAGGTACTCCTGGGCTGGGCGAGGCACATCGACAAGATGAGAACACAGAGCCTTGGTCGAGGGAGAACAGGAGCACAGAACACAGAGTCGAGTGAGAGACAGGAACATGGAACACCAAATCGGGACCCCTCCTTGGATATAGGACGTAGGGCCGGGACTCATTACACAGAACGCTGAACACGTCGAGACAGTTCCCAAAGCTAGGTAGCGGTAAAACGGACGAACCTACCTAGCGAAGGTGTGAACAAGGACAGACAGTTCCGAAGAGGCTCCAAGCAGAGGCCAAGCGAGGCAAGGCTCCGGGCAGGAGCAAGGCGAGGCAAGGCTCCGGGCAGGAGCAAGGCGAGGCAAGGCTCCGGGCAGTAGCAAGGCGAGGCAAGGCTCCGGGCAGGAGCAAGGCGAGGCAAAGCTCCGGGCAGGAGCAAGGCGAGGCAAGGCTCCGGGCAGGAGCAAGGCGAGGCAAGGCTCCGGGCAGGAGCAAGGCGAGGCAAAGCTCCGGGCAGGAGCAAGGCGAGGCAAAGCGCAGGGCAGGAGCAAGGCGAGGCAAGGCTCCAATCAGGAGCAAGGCGAGGCAAGGCTCCAATCAGGAGCAAGTCTCCAAACACAGGTTGTAGGGCAAGGCTCCAGACACATGCTGCAGCGCAAGGCTTCAGGCGTAGGTTAAGCCCAAATGAGACAAGGGAACGCCGGAAGACCCGGAGTCTGGAGTCCACGGACCAGACCATGAGCCGGAACGCAGACTTCACGCACCGGACCATGACAATAAATGGTCAACAAGATTTTCGTGAGGCACCCCAAGGATACCCACAAAGACACCTGATAATATTTAATGCTCCTTTACATTTATCAATACTTTCACTGATATGGCGCTTCCAGGTCAGCTGATTATCAATCCACATGCATGGATATCTTACCACTGACACGTCTTCAATAGGTTGACCACGTCATTTTAAATCAAGTGTAGGATTTAACCCACACTACCCCCCTACACTAACTCCCGCGACACGTGTTAAACTGTATAACCTGCCTAATTCTGGCCTCACTATCATGCGGTACGAGTAGCTTACCTGATATAACCCTCGAGGTCCTGTCCTTCAAATTAACACCTAACTCCCCGAACCGCACAGTGAATGGGCCAATTGGATTCAGAAGTGACTTGTTCATAAAAGGCAAGACAGTGGTTGATGGGATTTATTCTGGCTCACGTTTCGCGACCAGACGTGTTTTCACAATGTACCGGGCAGGGACCATAGGGAACCGAGTCCCATTCCACACTAAAGTGAAGAAGCGTTCGTTTTCGACTCCAAATCCTCCCGGTACGCATTAAGCTGAGGGTAGTGGTAAAGTGGTGATCAGGGTTTGAAAGAGATACAATTCGAAATATCAGAATGGTTATACATGTGTGGAACTGAAACAGATGATGGAGATCTGAAATTAATTTTTGCAGCTTTATTTACTCAGGAGATGGACATTGAGGCAAAGCGGCATCAACTTCATGGACACTCTACAGATCACTGACGAGTACCTGAGTTATACGAATCTGGAGGATGATGGTCCCAGCACAGGTCGACGTGAGTAGGTAGGTTAAATAGTTCGCCATGGACATGCTCGAAAGGTCTGTTCCTCGGGAAAATTTTCGATGAGTCTATGGCCTGCTTAATACGCTCACGAGTGATCGGTTGCGACCATTGATATTGTTCATCTTTGTGCCGGTCAATAATACATCCAACTTTAAAGTACTCAAAAAGTTGCTCTTCTGTCATTTGATGAAGGGCGTTACCCCACACGTATTTCTAAATCAGAATAAAATTCTGAATCAGATGTTTTTCACCTGATGAGTATGATGAAAAATTTGCCATTTTGCCACAGATTTAGTGTACAAAAATATAAAATTACCATAAATTACACAAATAAATAGTGCAAAAATGTACAACGATATCGTGTTCATGGTTGCATGGGCCATTCAGAAATCGCCCAATATCTTGCGAGATGTTTCACAGAAAAGTGCATATCTCGTTTCCAAATGACAATATTGCTGATAGTAGTGATGACTTGCAGCAGACTGTAAAGCTTAAACATGTAGATATTTTGGAAAGCATCAAGTTGCATAAGTTGCCGGGACCGGATGAGATGTAGCCCAGGCTACTGTGGGAGGCGAGGGAGGTGATTGCTGAGCCTATGACGATGCTCGTTGCATCATCAAGGGGAACGGGAGAGGTTCCGGAGGATTGGAGGGTTGCGAATGTTGTTGCTTTATTCAACAAAGGGAGTAGAGATAGCCCATGAAATTATAGACCTGTGAGCCTTACGTCAGTGGTTGGTAAGTTGATATTCAAGATCCTGAGAGGCATTTGGAACATTTGGAGAGGAACAGTCGGCATGGCTTTGTCAAGGGAAGGTCGTGCCTGACGAGCCTGAGTGATTTTTTTTAGAATGTGACTAAACACATTGATGAAGGAAGAGCAGTAGATGTAATGTATATGGATTTAAGCAAGGCATTGGATAAGGTACCCCATGCAAGTCTTATTGAGAATGTAAGGAGACATGGGATCCAAGGGGACATTGCTTTGTGGATCCAGATCTGGCTTGCCCACAGCAGGCAAAGAGTGGTTGTAGACGTGTCGTATTCTGCATGGAGGTCGTTCACCTGTGGAGTGCCTCAGGAATCTGTTCTGGGACCCTTACTCTTTGTGATTTTTATAAATGACCTGGATGAGGAAGTGGAGGGATGGGTCAGTAAATTTGCTGATGACATAAAGTTTGGAGGTGTTGTGGACAGTGTGAAGGGCTGTCAGAGTTTACAGCGGGACATTGATGGGATGCAAAACTGGGCTGTGAAGTGGCAAATGTAGTTCAACCCAGAAAAGTGTGAAGTGGTTCATTGTGGTCGGTCAAATATGATGGCAGAATATAGTGTTAATGGTAAGACTCTTGGCAGTGTGGAGGATCAGAGGGATCTTGGCGTCCAAGTCCATAGGTCGCTCAAAGCAGCTGTGCAGGTTGACTCTGTGGTTAAGAAGGTGTATGGTGTATTGGCCTTCATCATTCGTGGAACTAAATTTAGGAGCCGAGAAGTAATGTTGCAGCTATATAGGACCCTGGTCAGACCCCACTTGGAATACTGTGATTAGTTCTGGTTGCCTCACCACAGGAAAGTCGTGGAAGCCATAGAAAGGGTGCAGAGGAGATTTACAAGGATGTTGCCTGGATTGGGGAGCATGCCTTGTGAAAATAGGTTGAGTGAACTCGGCCTTTTCTCCTCGGAGCAACGGAGGATGAGAGGTGACCTGATAGAGGTGTCTTCGATGATGAGAAGCATTGATCGACTGGATAGTCAGAGGCTTTTTCCCAGGGCTGAAATGGCTAACATGGCAGGACACAGGTTTAAGGTGCTTGGGCGTAGGTACAGAGGAGATGTCCGGGGTAAGTGTTTTACGTAGAGAGTGATGAGTGCATGGAATGGGCTGCCGGCAACGGTGGTGGAGGCGGATACGATAGGGTCTTTTAAGAGACTTTTGTATAGGTATATAGAGCTCAGAAAAATAGAGGGCTATGGGTAAGCCTAGTAATTTCTAAAGTAGGGACATGTTCGGCACAGTTTAATGGGCCGAAGGGCCAGTATTGTGCTGTAGATTTACTATGTTTCTATTTTCCTATATTCACCTTCTCAAGAACCCTCAGTATTTTAACTGTAACGGCTAGATGGCCGGAACTTTTGAGAGACCTCACTGTCAAGAACCTGTATAGATGTGCAATGGAGAGTATATTGACTGGCTGCAACACAGCCTGGTATGTAAATACCGTTACCTTTGAAGGCAAAATCATATAAATCGTACCGGAGCTGGCTCAGTACATTTCAACCCTCTCAAATGTTGAGCACATCCACATGAAACGCTATTGTAGGAAAGCAGTATTGAGCAACAGAGATCCCGGCCGCCCAAGTCATGCTGGTGTCATCAGGTAGAAGGTATAAGAACCTCAGGTCTCAGACCACCAGATTCAAGAGCAGTTACTTCCCTCAGCCATCAGGTACTTGAATAAAATGGGATATCAACACTGAACTTTACTTCCCCATCATTGAAATGTTCCAACAACCGATGATTTAATTTTCAAGGTCTGTTTATCTCATTGTCTGATGTTTTCGTTATATATTGTTGTTTATTTATATAATCAATTGCCCAGGTTGTTGTCCTCTGCACTCTGGTTGATTTTCTATTGATCCATTAGAGGTACTACTCTACATATTTGCTGAGTATGGCTAAATGAAAACGAGTCTCAGGGTTGTATATCGTGGTAAATATGTACTTTCAGAATAAGTTTGAAATATCTCTGCTAGGCCTCCCGCAATTTCTCACTAATCTTCCACAAGTTTTGAGGAAACAGATTGTCAGGTCCTGTGGATTTATCCACTCTAATTTGCCTGAAGACAACAACAGTTCCTTGCCTGTAACCTGTATACCGTAGTGTCCATCAGCAGGCTGCTCAATTGCCTCACGTGTATAAACTCTGTGTCGGTTTCATGAGTTAATGAGAAAAAAAACTGATGCAACAAAATCATTTAAATTCAACCCCAAACACGAGGAAATCTGCAGATGCTGGAAATTCAAGCAACACACACAAAATGCTGGTGGAACGCAGCAGGCCAGGCAGCATCGATGGCAACAAGTACAGTCGACGTTTCGGGCAGAGACCCTTCGTCAGGACTAACTGAAAGAAGAGATAGTAAGAGATTTGAAAGTGGGAAGGGGAGGGCGAGATCCTAACTGATAGGAGAAGTCATGAGGGGGAGGGATGAAGCGAAGAGCTCGAAGGTTGAATGGCAAAAGGGATACACAGCTGGAGAAGGAAGAGGATCATGGCATGGGAGGCATAAGGAGAAAGAAAGGAGGAGTGGAGCATCAGAGGGAGATTGAAAGCAGGCAAGGAGTGACTGTGAGAAGGACAGAAAGAGAAAAAAGGGGAAATAATAAATAAATAGATAGATAGACAGACAGATAGATAATAGATAGATAGATGGATAGATAGATAGATAGATAAATAAATAAATCAATCAATCAATCAATCAATCAATCAATGAATAAATAAATAAATGAATAATAAACAAACAAAGAAACAAACAAACAAACAAACAAACAAATAAATAAATAAATAGATAGATAGATAAATAAATAAGGGATGGGGTAAGAAGGGGAGGGGGCACTAACGGAATTCAGAGAAATCAATGTTCATTCCCATTCTGATATGTCGATCCATGGCCTCCCCTACTGTCAAGATACAGCTACGCTCAAATTGGAGGAACAACACCTTATATTCCGTCTGTGTAGCCTCCAACCTGATGGCATGAATATTGAGTTTTCTACATTCAGTTAATGCCATCCTGCCCTTCTTACGTTTATCTTTATCTTCTTTAATAGTTCCTTCTTTAATATTTAAAAGTTTCCCAATCCTCTAACTTCCCATTATTTTTGCTCTTTGGCTTTTATGTTGACTTTGACTTCTCTTGTTAGCTACTGTTGTGAATCTGTGGAGTTCATTGCTCCAGGCGCCAGTGGAGGACGTCATTGGGGCTATTTTAGGCAGAGGTTTACTGATTCATGGTTAGTCAGGTCCTGTACTTAGACGGGGAGAGCCAGGAGTTGGAGGCTAAGAGGGAAAATGCGGAGCAGACTTGATGGTCAAATGTCCTAATTCTGCTCCTATATCCTAGGGTCTTGTAGGAGGCTGAGAAGCCAGAAGCTGTGGTCCATATCGGTACCAATGTCATCAGTAGAAAGAGTGACGATGTCCTTCAAAGTTAATTCAGGAAGTTATGCGTTAAGTTAAATGGCAGGACCTCCAGGGTGGAGAACTCAGAGTAGCTACCCATGACACAGTACCAGCGAAATCAGAAGTTTGAAGATTATATAATTCACCATATGGCAAAGGAGTTGGTGCATGAGTGGACACCTGGAAGTACGATATTGTAGTCATTAATGAGACTGGGGCGCAAGAGAAGCAGGACCGGCAGTCCATGGTCCAAGGGTCCATAGTTTTAGACACGACTGAGTGCAAAGGATTAAAGGAAAAGGGTGGAATTACTATTGAGGGAAACTGTCACAGTCCTGCTTACTCAGGACAGAGTGGAGCACGTGTGTAATGAGGCATTATGGGAAGAACTGAGGAATAAAAATGGTATGATTCCGTTAAGTTAAGGGGGCTATATTACAGACAACTCAACAGTCCGGTGTACTTAGAGGAACAATCTTGCAGAAAGATCGCAGACTTGCAAAAATCATAAGGTTGCTGTTATTGTGGAATATTAGTCCTTTTGATGTTCAAGAGCAAATTATCTGTTCTGTGCAGGTCCCACAGTGTTCCCTGACACACAGCTGTCACCTGTCGTCTGTCACATAGAGTGGGAACAAAGGCAGTTCTTTCTGGTTAGCTGCCAGTGACTCATTGTTTTTCTCTCTTTGTCAGTGACTTCGATGACAGATTTGATGGCTTTGGTGTCAGGTTTGGGAAGGTCAGGCTGTGAGGGTACTGGGCGTGAATGGGAATAGAGGGACATATCTGATTGGTGGGTGGCATTGCAAAGTAGTTCTTTGACTGACATCTGTCAGGCCAATGAGGAACTGAGTGACATTTAATTTTGTTACGAATATAGAGATAACTCCTGCTGGAGAGAATGCGATACTTGATGTTCTTTTAACAAATGAGACTGGAAAGGTGACAGAAATTTGTTTTGGAGAACGCTTTGCATCTGGTGACCACAATGCCATCAGTTTCATTGTAAATATGCAAAAATATAAGTCTGAAGCACGGGTTCGTAGAGCCATGGGGTCATAGATGATTACAGCACAAAAACAAGTCCTTCGGCAATCTCGTCCATGCTGAGCTATATATCTGCCTCATCACGTCAGAGCCGAATCCAAAAAGAGCAGTATCAAAATCTCTGGGAGGAAATTTACTAGAAGTAACAAGATTTGCCTGGATTGGAGAGCATGCCTGATGAGAATAATCTGAGTGAACTTGGCATTTTATTCTTGGAGCGACGGAGTATGACGGTGAACTGATAGAGGTGTATAAGATGATGAGAGGCAGAGCTGAAATGGCTAACATGAAGGAGCATAGTTTTAAGGCGCTTAAAAATAGACACAGTGTCAGGGTATGATTTTCACACAGAGAATTCTAGGTGTGCGGAATGCACTACCTGCTACGGTTATGGAGGTGGATACATTAGTGTCTTCTAGAGTCTCTTAAGTGGATACAGAGAACTCAAAATAGAGGACCATGCAGCAAGGAAATTCTAGGGAGTTTCTACAGTTGGTTACTTGGTCGGCACAACATTGCGGGCCGAAGGGCTTGTCTTCTGCTGTCGATTTCTATGATCTGTGTTCAGTGTTCTATATTCTAAACGGAATCCGCTGTACTTTTGCATCCAATTCCTTCGAGTACCATGCGATAACTTACCCACTGCTGACGTCAGTGTCACCGCCCGATAATTTTCCAACTTATTTTTGGAGCCTTTCTTAAATAAAGGATTAACATTATCCATCCTACAATCCTTCAGCTCCACACACAATGCCAAGTACTTCTACAGATGTGTAGTGGAGAGTATATGTCTGGCTGCATCATTGCCTGATAGGGAAACGCCAATGCATTTGAACGGAAAATCGTTCAACATTCAGCAGATTCATCCCAGTATATCACAGGTAGAGCCGTCCCAAACACTGAGCACATCTGCATAAAATGATGCCGTAGGAAAGCAGGATTCATCAGTAGAGATCTCCACACTCAGGTTGGGTTGATTGCATCTTGTAGAAGAGTACAAGTGCCCCATGACTCGGATCGCCAGGTTCAAAAACAGTACTTACCTCTCCACCATCAGGCTCTTGAATTAAAAGGGAAAACTGCACTCAACCTCATTTGCCAGCTCATTGAAATATTCCCACATCGACGGCCTTCACATTGATTCCTGATCTCCTTCCACCTCCCCCTTAATATTCCGTTACATTTGCTGTCAGGTCGTAAGGTGAAGAGATGGAGTTGAGTGATGATGGCGCTAAACAGCGACTCTTTTGTTTGTTTCTTTGCAAACAGCTTTACTTCTACTTTTTGACGTTTTATTCCCTTTCAAGTTTCTTTTGAAGACTCTAACCTGGAGTTACACTCTGACATCGGGTGTTTTGCGGGAATGGGACCTGCTCTGAGTGCCTTCGGAGCGACAGCTCATAAATACGTCAAGGACGCGGTCTGGGAGGCTAGCGTTCATTCAGAGTGCCGGACTTTCGTGGTTCTGTCGGCAACCGGATGCAAGACTGGTGCCGCCACCGGCGACTGTTGCGTCACGGCAGAACAAGGAAGATCGGTAGCAGAGGGCGCACTGTGGGCTGTGTGCCCAGAGGCACAGAGCTCGGAAAAAGTCACGCAACATACTTTTAACGACATAAATCAGCGAGTTGTCGAATACGGGGTCAACAAGAGGTCTTTTGGGTGCTGCCAGTCTGTATCTTTATTGAAGTTTTACTGTACGCTTTAGTGCTTGGCACAGAGCGCCGATGTCTGCGCTGGTGGAGGGGGAGGCTATTTGCCTTGCTTCTGCTTGTGCATGGGTAAGGCATTTGGGGGTGTGTGTTTTGGGGTTCATTTATTTAACTGTCATTCATTCTTTCGGACACTTCTCTGTTTTCGTGAATGTTTGCGAAGGAAAATAATTTTAGTATGCATATTGTATACATTTATCTGACATTAAATGTACCTATTGAAACCTAACAGTGCAATACAATAAATGTTATCTTCATGGACGGTAGAAGTTTAAAAAATCCTTTCCAACTACATTCCAACCCTACAGTGCCGAGGATGACTGAATGAGACATTTAACTTCCAGCAACTAGCTGTAGCTATGTAAATATGTACTTTAAATAGTGAGGGAATTTATGCTGAAATGTTGTTTGGATCAAACCAAAATTCAACATATGCACTTTCCAAATCAGAACACTCAAACCCAAAATTAATGTGTCAATGTATTCATCAGCATCTATTTTATTCTGTAAAGGATTTGTTAGTAGAAGCAATTTTCAGGATTCCTCCCCAAATGTTCCAATCTTCTCATATTGTTAAATTCAAATTCCAAGTTTAACAGTCCACCAATTAGCAATTTCTCCGAATGCCAATTTCCCTTTGCAATGCGAGAATTTTAAATCCGGAATCTAGATGCACAGATTTTCAGCTGAACCTAGATTACACATGGCCAGGGTGGAATCCGGGTTCCCCTAAAGCCAATTTCATGGAATAAAGAAGTGCTGAAAGCTGACCATGGTGCACAAATAAACATCATTCATCAATTTGAAAGCAAGACAATCTCACATCAATCAAAATGAGGACATACTCTGACGTTTGTGTAACTGCAATCTCTGATCTGTGTTAGGATTGAGAATGAATCAACTCTTTGCTGTACAGTTCCAGACATAATGACCCACATTACCACAGCGGATTTGTGTACTGAACTGCGATGTTTGCCTCCGACAGCAGCCTCCCAGTTCGGATAAAAGTGCACCACAACGCTGTGTTACCTCGCTCCGACAATCTCTCTGCTGGCTTCCACCCTGACCTGAATTTTCCCACACAATATCGCGTGTATTTTCTTGAATGTAATATATTTGAGTTCTCTCAGGGATATTCCTGAATTTAAAATCTATCTCTTACACTTCCTTCTCCAAAGCTCTGATCATTGTGCTAAGTTCCTGTGCCTCATTATGTGCAAACCATTACAATACTCTTTTTCTTTGCTCAGTCCGAATCTATTTCGGCCATAAGACCATAAGATATGGAAGCAGAAGTATGCCATTCGGCCCATCGATTCTGCTCCGCAATTCAATCATGGGCTGATCCACTACATCCAGTCATCCCCACTTCCCTGCTTTCTCCTCATACCGTTTGATGCCCTGGATAATCAGGAACCTATCTAACTCTGCCTCAAATACACCCAATGACCTGGCATCCACAGCCGCTTGTGGCAAAAAATGTCACAGATTTTCCATCCTCTGACTAAAATAATTTCTCCACATCTCTGTTCTAAATGCACGTCCTTCAATCCTGAATTCGTGCTCTCTTGTACTAGACTCCCCTATCATAGGAAATAATTTTGCCATATCAGGCCGCTTACATGTTTCTATGAGATCCTACTAATGTACAAGAGTTACTAAAGTTACGAGGGGAAAAGGTGAAGACGGGAAGGCTCTGGAGGCAACATGAGACAAAAGCCCAAGGGATTCTAGAGGGATATGAAGAGTTAACGGAAAATTAGGGAAGAAAATGGGTGTTGTGACAGATCAGCATGGCCACCTGTGTGCGGAACGAAGGGAAATGGAAGGATTTCAAAGGAATTTGCCTCTTCATTTTTTACTGTTTAAAAACAGATGGAAGTGAAGTAAATTCAGGAATGAGTGGTAATGTCTTCGACGACATGTGCGTTTGCAGAGAGGAGATGTTAGAGACCTACTGTGTATTGCAAGCGGAACAGGTGCTACATCTGTACTGTCACAATGAGGCCACACTCAGGTTGGAGAAACAACACCTTAAATTCCGTCCTAGTAGCATCCAACCTAATGCCTTAAACATTGATTTTCTCGAACTTCCGTGTAATGCCATCCCCTTCCTTCAGCAACCCCCATCCCCTTTCCCTCTCTCACCGTATCTGTTTCCTTGTCCATCGCCTCCCTCTGCTGCTCCTCTTCGCCCCTCTTCTTTCTTCCATGGTCTTCAGTCCAGTCAAATTATATCCCCCATTTTCCAGCGCCTGTCTATTTCACCAATCATCCTCCCAGCTCTCTACATCACCGCTCCCCCTCCCTTTTTAACCTATTACCTTGTGTTTCTCCTCCACACACCCAACGTTTTAAAAATACTTCCCATCTGTTTATTTTCTCCAATCCTGAAGGGTCCCGGCCAGAAACATCTTTTTCGTAGACCATCCCTGGCCTGCTGATTTCCTCCAGCATGCTGTGTGTGGTGCTGCTATTTTCCCATCTGCTACATACACTCAGTTGACAAGTTCTGATAATGTCCTTCACTGTCTACTATTCTCCAAATCTAGGTGTCATCTGCAAATCCATTTGACCATATTACCATTCAAATCCAAAAACTTACATACCCTGTCCCTCAGAATGTCTTCAGATAACTTCCCCACGTCTGTAGTCAGGATCATCTGCCTCTAA
Organism: Hemitrygon akajei; assembly: GCF_048418815.1. Classification (NCBI taxonomy): domain Eukaryota; kingdom Metazoa; phylum Chordata; class Chondrichthyes; order Myliobatiformes; family Dasyatidae; genus Hemitrygon; species Hemitrygon akajei. The sequence continues at coordinate 555,532 of NW_027331956.1, forward strand.
TTTCCCTGTTTATTCTATGAGCCTTCCTTGAACAACGGAAGCAAACCTCCAGCGCCTTACCGGTGGCTCAGGACATTGGAAATACCTCTGCCAAAGCCCTTGCAATCACGGCACTGGCCATCTAGTAGAATCGAGGGGACAACCTTTCCGGACCTGGATGTTCATCCGCCTTAAATTGCCACAAGTCGGCAAACACCTCTTGCTCGGTCTCACTAATCTTTTGCCACATTTCTTCTGTCTGCGTGCCTGCCCACCAAACAAATACAGACGCGAAGCAATCTTACGAATTCCCCGTCACTTTTAGCTCCATCCATAGACTACCATTGTTTATTAAAAGCACCATTCTGACCCTTGCAATGCTTTTGCTCTTCACATATCTTCAGAGGTCGTGGATTCTCCGCCTTCTTGCCTGCTCGAGAATGCTTATGGCTTGTTTTAGTCCTACATATATTTCCGGTATTTCATGCATTTCCTATACTTCTCAAGTGACTCATTTGATCCAGACTGCATGTGCCTGATATGCACAATCTCCTTCTTATCCGGCTGCTCAATATGTCTGGAAAATAAAAATTGTCTTACACCCTGCCTTTTATTCTCACAGGAGCATACAATCACTGTAATCTGAATGCTTCACCTTTGAAGGTTTCCCAGAATTAGGACATTTGGCACATCGGGTCTGCTCCCATTCAATCATGACTGATTCATTTTTATCCCTCGACAGCCCCACTCCCCGGCCTTCTCCATGATACTATTGAAGTTGCATCCAATACAATACCGATCAGGATCTGCCTTAAATGCACCCAACAATCTGGCCTCTCCAGCTGTCTGTGGTAACAAATTTCACAAGTTCACCACCCTCCGGCTAAAGAGTTTTCTCTGCATCTCTGTTTTAAATAGATGGTCTTATATCTTGATACTGTGTCCTCATCTCCTCGATTACCCCACAAGGGGATACATTCTTTCCAGCTGTACTCTGTCTAGCACGACACGCTGGAGGAACTCAGCAGGTGGGGCAGCATCCGTGGAAACGAGCAGTCAACGTTTCGGGACGAGACCCTTCATCAGGACTGCAGAGGGAGGGGCAGGTGCGAGGAGGGTGTGTAGGAGAAGGCTGGTAGGTGCCAGGTGAAAAAACAGTGAGGGGAAAGATCAAGAGGTGGGGAGGGGAAACAGGGAGGGGCTTGGCAGGAAAGATGAAGAAGGAATGTAAGGGGAACGGCTATAGGTAGTAGAAAGAGGCGGAACCATGAGGGAGGGGTTAGGCAGCTGGAGGATGTGGCTGAGTGAAACTGGGATCGGGGAAGGGAGAGGGAGGGAATTATCGGAGGCTGGAGAATTCAATATTTATGCCAAGGGGCTGGAGACTACCCAGACGGTATATGAGGTGTTGGTCTTCCAACCTGAGTAGAGGAGGCCATGTATGGACATATCCGAATGGGAATGTGAAGCAGAGTTGAAATGGGTGGCAACCGGGCGATCCTGTCTGTTGTGGCGGTCCCCCAATCTCACAGATTACAGACCCAGAGCCATCAAGCGTTCTGCATAGGATAATCCTTCCATTCCCGGAGTCATCCTTGCGAACGTATTCTGAACAAAATGCCAGCACATCTAGATAAGGAACCAGAATTTTTTACAATATTCAAGTACATGTTAAACCCTCAGCATCAAATCCACAACTGGCCACACCGTCTTGTTTTACTGGGAATATTGTAAAGACTGTAGTCCATCACAATGCATGGGCAGAAATAATTACTGCAGCCTGTCTGTCTCGGCTACCTAACATCGTCGTCGAAGGCGATGAGTGTGCTAACGTTAGGGCGAGCACTCGGTAAACGCACTACACACACAAACACAGACTACCTTGTCATTCGGCTGTCGTTGCGCTGAGTATACGCACTTCAATGTCTACCACAGTATAGTTTTATGACGGGTTTTAAAACGCGTCGATGCGCTTGGGTTGAGCTACTGTCAACAGCTACTGTATCACGGCGCTAACTCGAAGTCTCAATATAACTGTGGCTGTTCGACGGAGGGCTTGTGCGAATTGAGCGAGAGGTCACGTGTTGACGATGAAAGTTGAAATCCTTAAGTGGATCATGAAGGGGAACGTCTTCACTCAGATGGTGGAACGAGCTGCCAGCGTAAGTGGTGGATTCGGGTTCGATTTCAACAGTTAAGTGTAATTTGGATAGGTGCATGGACGGGAGGGGTTTGTAGAGTTACGGACCGGGTCGATTGCTGTAGGCGGCACGGTAGTTCCGAACGAGGGAAATGGACCGAAGGTCCTGTTTCGGCTCTGTGATTCTGTGTTCACCAGTCAGCAGTGGCTGCTTAACAGTGCGCCCGGCATTTCTGTCCCCTCACGGACTTTCCTAAGGTAGTGTGTATATGTATCTTCCCTTTGATTCAGGCACAGATACTTTCATAATACTTTGAACTTTCAACAGTATTCTTACTATTTAATAGCGGAGGCAGCCATTTTGCTCAAATGATTCCTGCTTTCTGCTACTGGTGGCGGCGGGTTTCGGGTGCACATGGATTTGTGGGTGTGAACTTGGTAGGGGCGTAGGAGAACTTGGATTTGGGGTCCACACTGATTTGTGGATGACCACAGATTCCTGTGTCAGAGCGCATTTGTGGTTCCACACGAATGTGGGTGTGCATGCGAAGTTGGGGTTGGTGGATTTGGGGCTGTGACAAATTTCAACGTTACGTCATTTATACAGGGATCTCGGGAATCTGCACGATTGGAGCTATGACGAATTGCAAGGTTACGTCATTTATACAGGGATCTCGGGAATCTGCACGATTGGAGCTATGACGAATTGCAAGGTTACGTCATTTATACAGGAATCACGGGAATCTGCACGATTGGAGCTATGACGTATTGCAAGGTGGCTTTACTGAGGCGTGTACTTTGTGAGCTCTCTGAAATGATTCTTGCTCAGAGATATTCTAACGTGCATGCGGGTTTTTGGGGACGGCTTTTGAGCAGATGGACTTGTGAATTTGGATTTGGATGTGCATGCCGTTATAAGGTAGTTTGCGAATTTGGAGGCGCGCACAGTTTGGCGGAATGTAAGACAGTTAGTGAGTGCACATTTATTCGAGGATGTGCCCAGACTTGAGAATGTGAGAATATTCTGGTGCACTGCGAATGTGAGATTTGGCTGTGTCGGCAGATTTTGGGCTGCAAACGGATTTCGAGCTTTCGGTCAACGCTCATGGATTTGATGGCGTGGGCAGATTTAGGGGTGTCTGGTGGTGGACACGGATACGAGATTACACACAGATCTGGCTGTGTCACCGGATTTGAACTTTCACGCGAATTTTACGCTGCGTTCGAACTTTCATGATAAGCTTTGTGTACTGTTTGCAATTATTCCTGGTTTGGGATAAACTAATGTGCACGTGGAGTTGTCCGCAGGTTTGGGGTGCACACACATTTAGGGATGCATTCTTATATTGTGAAGTGCGCATATACGTGTATTCACGTGGATTTCCGGATGCCCACAGTTTTAGAGGTGTGTAGTCATGGACTTGACGCGTGCCTGGATTTTGGTATGCACTGTCGAATACGCGGGTGCACAATGATTTTGACACTCCCAAAGATGGGAGTGTCGGTGTTCAAGATTTGCAGACAAATTTTGGTCTGGGTGCGGATTTTTAATGTCGAAGCAGCCATTTTCTAAACTGTTTCACATTAACGAAATTTATGTGCATGTGGATGTGTCAAAGGGGTTGTGGTGCGCACTGCATTCGGGATTGCGCCGATGTAGGAGTGCATCGTAGAATCTGGTGGTACACACGGTTTTCAGGTTGCATATGGATTTTGGGATGAGCAAGGATTTAGGGGTGCGTTTCTGAATATAGGGCTGGCCACTGATTTGCGGATTCCGCAGATTTAGATGTGCGCAGGCCAATATGAAAGTGCACACGGTTTTCCGGGGTGCACACGGATTTAGGAATGCACGCAGATTTCGGGATGTGTTCTCGAACATGGCTGTGTCTGCGGATTTGAAATTGCACACGAATTTTGAGTTACGTGGGGGTTTTTAATGGGAAGAGAACAGTTTTTTGAACGGTTTGAATAATCTGTTGTCAGCGGGTTTGGGGTGCTCATTGCTCATTGACTTTTGTGTGCCGTCCTATACATGAAGGTGCGCGTATTTGTGGTGCACATGAATTATGTGTGTGCAGATTTAGTGGTGTGTGGTCGCATACAGAGCTGCACACTGAATTGGCGATGCGCATAGATTTAGAGCTGTGTAGTCCAATAAGGGTGTTTGAGGATTTCGGTGTTCTCACAGATTTCTGATGTCTGCTGATTTGGATTTGTGACGTGTCTCAATGTTCTTTTATTTACAGATCCTTCCATTAAACTTTGAAATTTCAGCAATTATATACTGATGGAGCAGCCATCGGCGGCGCATATGGCGTGCACGTGGTTTTCGGACTGTCAGTGGAATTGGAGGTGTGTCGAATTTCAAGCTTGTTTCATTTATCGATACATTAATAATAAATGCACTTTGAACGTCGTTCATGCTATTCTTTATTCGAAGTAGGGTGCCGTTTCTTTATTGCGTTCACTTTCCAGAAGTGGCTGCGTGACCTTGGCTTCACTAGGAGAGAGATCAAGTCAACCAGCAGGGCTGTAGCTGAGGCAGCAGAGGCAGGATCATCATGGGTGTGGGCTAAGTACGTCTGGAGGGGCAGATAGTCGGACAGTGTATCCATCTTTTGTAAACTCTTCAGTAGTTGCATAGATACCTGAAGAGTAGACTATCTGGTGAATGGAAGCGAACAACAACTCTGATAGAGGCTAATGCCAAGTGTTTAAGCTCATCAGTGGGAGGTGGTGCTTTAGCACTGCTGGCCCACCACCTCGAGGGAGTCTTGATCATAAGCGGGCCGAAACTCCTGAGAACAGGTGGCAGATCAACTGATGATCCCACTGATGACAACACAGGACAGTTAACATCTTAGTCCAGGTGTATTTTCAATTCTAGGTGGAGGAAGCCATGTTGTGAACTGCTCGAAATGATTCTTGCTCTGGGATAATATAATTTGTAGGTGCGGGTGTCAGAGGGTAGTGGGTGAGCACAGATTTCGGAGTGCATGCAAACACGGTGAGCAGTTGTAAAAGATTGAATACTGAGAGATTTCAGGGGTACATAAGATTATGTGTGTTATAGATAAGGTAAATGCAGGCAGGCGTTTTGGGTGGGACTGGAACTAGAAATCTGAGTTTCAGAGTGGAAAGTGAAATATGAAAGGGGAACCTGAGAGGGAATTTCTCCACTCAGAGTGTGGTGTGAGTATCAGACTGGTTATTGAGGCCTGTGGTTCAAGTGCTGTTACGGAACTCGGCATAATAACAGTTCCGTACGGACCAATTGGGCAGAAGAGTCTGTTTCTGTATTAGATGCTCCCTGACTCCAAGTAAAATGCAGACAATGGAGAACTGGTCGTGTCTGTTGTCGGGAAAGTATTAGAATGATTTCAGGCCTTCTTGAGGAGGTGGATAGAAGTGTATAGGTACTGGACATCCATGGTCAAAATGAGGCGCTCAGAGCCGGGGATTTTAAGGTTGTTGAAGATTTCGCGAGCATGGGAAGTTCCTGAAAGTAGATAGGAAGGGATTGAATCAAGGTCAATAAACTGAATTCGATGTAAACAGACATGAGTTCAGTCGGACAGGGTCAGACAGAGACAATCGGTCTGCCCACACACACATACGGAAAAACACTGGCAAACACTCGCATACACTAACACACACAGATCGACACAAAGACCAGACATACGCATGCACAATAACATACAGACACAGACACCCACGTAGAAACAGACAGAAACACAAACGCACACATAAAATGCAACTATACTTTCACATCTGTCAACCTTAAAATCCCCGGCTCTGAGCGCCTCATTTTGACCATGGATGTCCAGTACCTATACACTTCTATCCACTTCCTCAAGAAGGCCTGAAATCATTCCATTACTTTACTGACAACAGACACGACCAGTTCTCCATTGTCTGCATTTTATTTGGAGTCAGGGAGCATCTAATACAGAAACAGACCCTTCTGCCCAATTGGTCCGTACGGAACTGTTATTATGCCGAGTTCTCTCCACTGTCTTCAGTGTACATTCAATGTTCGATCGCTATAACCTCAACAAGTACAGGCCCGGAGACATCAAACACATGTCACAGGTTCACTGTTTCATTTCCTTTTTAACTTCCTCCAATGTATTGATCGGACACTCTCTCAGCTCTACTCTCTTCAGAATTAAACCTATGATATTGCTGTATCCCGTACAAACAAAGCAATGCTGTATAATTCCACAAACCAGTGTCCACACATCCCTCCGGTGTCCTGAAGGGTTTCTTCCACACTAGTCAAGGGTTCTTAGCAGTCACGTCATCTCGACAAAGACTGAGCACTGTCTGCTACCTGAGCTCGAACATAAACAAACTCATAAACACAAAAGCAAAAATACACACACACACACACACACACACACACACACACACGCTTCGCCACAGACACATACGAACACACACAAACGCATTCCGATCCACACACAAGGACACTCACAGGGACATACACACAGACGGAAGTATGTACAAGTAGACAAACACAAACACAAAAGCTCTCTCTCTCACACACACACACACACCGTCAACAACACCTTGCTATGTTGCTTTACAGGGGACGACTGAGTTTGATGGACACTGAGTTTGATGGGTTATTATTGGGCCCTGGACGAGCTCCCAAATATTCTGTCTGTGACTAAGTCGCTGAAGATGTTTGAGTGGTTCGTGGATATGAAAGCGTTTATTCATCATCAGAAACAATTTCCTGGAGACCCTCTCAGTAGAGTCCCCCAAAAGTAAAACTACATCAAGAGTTTATACTTTTGAGGAGAGTGGTAACAGTGGGTGATTCAGTACAAATTCACCATCTACAATAACATAATTTACTTCAATATTCTGTGTCTTTCAAATGGCTCCATTGAAGTGCATGTTTACAGTGGAAGCACACTTAATTGATCAGACACCTCGGAAGTTTCAGTCACCGGTGTCGGGACAATTAACCTCCCACAAACGAATCCCTTCTGACTACTCAAGGTCCATATCCCTCCATTCTCCGCACATTTATGTGGTATTTAATACCCACTATCACATCTGCCTCCACCACGAACCCTGACGTTCATTACAGACACCCACCACTACTTCAATATATATAGTGCAAAATGGACTAATGAGCCAGTGTTCCCCCTTTCACATTCAATGCATGCTCTCTGGTATTAGACAGTCTCTCCTTAAAAACAGCCACTGTGTCTGTGCCTCTCTGTGCCTCTCGTATTCCGATAAAATTCTCTCAGACACCTATCAGCCTCTGCCACTCCAGAAAAAAAATATCCCTGCTGTGCAATCTCTTCTTATCAAGCATCAACCTGGTAAACAACTCACTGTTAAAACCTTGACATTTTCAGATAAAAAAATTGCAACAGTTCAGAAGCGATGAAACAAGTGTTTTGCAAAACTGTAACATAACGACCTGAGACTGGAACTCAGTACCTCGGCTACTGAGGAAAAGCTGGCCCGACACGGCCTTTACCACCCCATCACCCCATGCAACCGCTTTCATGGTGTTATGGACTGGGATCTCCCACAATCCTGGTGAATCTCCTCTTACTCTTCCAGACAAAATATCCTTTGTATAGAAAGCTGCACAGAACTGAATGCAACATCTCAAGAAACATACCAGGTCAGACACAATCTATCGTGGAATATCGTCGATCTTTCACTTTTAGCATTGGCACTGGCCCTTCCAGGCCGATGGTTCCCATCAAAATAGTGCCATCACCTGTAGGACCTGACTTCAGTTGAATGTATATCTCAGCCCGATGGCCACAAGAGCTGAAGACACTTTTCCCTGCTGTAGGAGTCTATTACTAAACCTTTCCTGTCCTGTGCTTATCCACAGTTAGTTTTAAAATTTCTATCCGTACAGAACTACTAATGAGTTAGTGTTTGGTCTCTTGAAGAACAGTAAAGTGGATAACACCCCAGGACCTGGCGGGATATACTGCAGATCACTGATAAAGGCAGGAGATGGCACTGTTGCCCGTATCGACAAATGGACGCCTTCTGATGTTCATTCTGTGCTGCCCTCCACTGTTCGCTCAGTGAAAGGACAAGCTGAAGCAGGACAATCGACAGTCATGCCAGTTGTTTTCCTGTGACAACATGTACTATGTATTCCTTATAGTGCGCTGTGTCTTGTTGGTAATGTGTTTTGCAGCCCCGGACCCAGAGGAACGCTGTTTTGTATGACGATATTCGTGTATGATTGAATGATAACTAAACTTAAATTTGAATTTCAACTCCTGCATCCTGTCAATGTCCTGTTTTTACCTACGACAATCTTCCACACAATCCACAACTCCACCAACCTCCATATCATCTGCAAACTTACTAACTCCACCCTTCCACTTCATCATCCAAATCATAAAAGCAGTGGTCCCAGAGCGGATCTCTGCACAAAGTCACTGGGCACCAAACTCCATGGAGAAGCTGCTCCATGTTCAACTATTCTCTATCTTTTATGGAAACATCAATGCTGTATCCTCCAGTCGAGTTTCCCTGGATACAACGTCTTCTGACCTTCTGAAAGAGCTTACCACAGTGAACATTAAATACCTTACGGAAATCCATTTATGCCAGCTCAATTTCTCTGCCTTTATCGATAATGCTTAGCCTCATCCTCACATAATTCAATCAGATTCTAGAGGCACGGCCGGTTCCTCACAAAGCCATGTTGACGATCTCTAATCGGGTTATGGTTATCTAAATTCTAATAAACCCTGTCTCCACTTTATTCCAATAGTTTGCCAGTGAAGGAAGACTCATTGGGATATAACTGTCAGGGTTATCCCAACTCCATTTCGTAAAGAATGAAAGAATATTCCCACCCTCCAGTCCTCTGACACTAATTCAGTGACCAAGAAAAAATCACTCTGTTTATTCTGAACACCTGCACGGACGAATCACTGCTCTGAACAAATGCCTGAAAACTGCGCGGCACTTTAACTCCTTTTCTTTTGTAAAATGCACACTATGAATCCTTGGATTTAAAAAAGAAAAATCACATAATTTATTAATGGAAGGGTCTAATGAAATGCAGTGCATCAAAGAAATTTTTCACGTTTCGTAAACTTTTACTCTCCTGCCTTTATTACAGATCCATTGTCCATAAACCCACATGAAAGGTGGGCCTTAATCCCTATTTCGTCATATGCATGTTCCACATCTGGTCTGGCTATTTGGTTGAATGCACTTCTGCAGTTAACATGAGAAGCTTGAAATTCTCCGATGGGGTCAAAAGTTGTCAGTTCTTCAAATGCTTCTTTTCTAAGCACATAATACACCATATCAGTGAACATTTCAATTCAACCAGTTGTATCTTTCTCAGAATTTAGCAGGCCAACCAGCATCTTGAAAAATAGTAAAGAGTCAGCATTTCAGTCTGACTCTTCAACCCTCTTTCTCTCTTCTAATCTCTCTCAGTCTCTCTCTCTCTCCCAAATGTCTCTTCTCCCAGTCTATCTCACATCCTGCGCTCTGTCTGCCAGTCTCTCTGCAATCGTTTTCTCCCTTTCCCCTCTTACTCTCTCGCTCTCTGAATAATAATCTGCATTCCTGAGCAAGAATACCCATCCCTGAGTAATACTCTCCATTCCTGAGTAGAAATCTCCAGGACTGTGTACGAATCTCCATTCCTGAGTAGTAATCTCCATCCCTGAGTAATAATCACCATCCCGGAGTAAGAATCACCATCTCTGAGTAATTATCTCCATTCCTGGGTAATAATCACCATCCCGGAGTAGGAATCTCCATCCCCGCGTAAGAATCTCCATCCCAGAGTAATTATCTCCATCCTTGAGTAAGAATCTAGATCACCGAGTAGCAATCTCCAGCTCTGAGTATGAATCTCTTTGGGGCGATGGAGGATGAGAGTTGGCCTGATAGGGGTATAAGATGATGAGAGATATTGATCGTGTGGATAGCCAAACGCTTTTCCCCAGTGTTGAAATGGCTAACACGAGGGGGCCATAATTTTAAGGTGCTTTGAAGTAGGTACGGGGGATATCATAGGTAAGGTTTTCACAGAGTGGTGGGTGTGTGCAATGCACTGCCAGAGAAGGTGGTAGAGGCGGATAAAATAGGGTCGTTTGAGAGACTCTCAGATAGTTATATGGAGGTTAGTGAAAGAGAGGGCTATGCAGTACGAAATTCTACTTTCGTACTCTACTCTAGGCAGCTTCTAGAGTAGGTTACAGGGCAGTCAGATCATAGTGGGCCGAAGGGCCTGTAACGTGCTGTAGATTTTCTATGTTTCTGACAAAAATTCGGCTTCTACTAAATTTGCGTGCAAAAATGTTGATGTATTGTATATAAATATATATTAATATAAGTACTTACGATAAATGCAATCAGTGACAGGGTATTTCTAGTTGATGGTATTTCGTATAACCTCTTTGAACAAATCGATTGTAACTTTAGGTATTCACATTTTTTCAACCGTGGGTGCGTTCTTTGGGCTCCCTCGGCCAACTTACCTTTTCATCGTGCGTCGCCCTGTTTCACCAGATGTCCGATCAAAATTTCATTACCTCTGTTTTTTAGTTAACCTGTTCCACTCTTGCTGACAATTTTGCCTGTCGTTATAGATTCAATCTAATTAATTGTTTCTGTTTTCTTCGTCTGGTTCATTTCGTGGGGATTAGTAGACCGGCCTTGATCTCCGCGATCTCCCCGCATCTGTGAACGTTGAGAGATATTGTGAAGATGTGCTACTGTAAAACGCTGTACACCGGCGCCAGCTGATCTCCCTGTCTCCTGTCTCTCCGTCTCCCTATCTGCCCGTCTAATATTCTGTGCCTGACAAATGGATCCCCTGAAGCACAGTGGAGCACATTTAATTGATAGACACCCCAAAAGTTTCAGTCACCATTGTTGGGACAAGCTAACTCCCACAAGCGGTCTAAATATTAACTCACTAAATTAATTGCATCTGTCCCCGTGGTGTTTGCACCTGTCTGATGTAATCGTTTTGTACATAAATTAAACACATTTATATATTTTTTAAACATGTTGCAGTCTGTCCCTGTGGAATCTCTAAATGGTATTAAAACACCAGGCCTGCACTACCTCAGCATTTCATTCCGAGGGATCGCCTTCAGCACACAGGGAAAAATCACTGGACAGAGAAAATGCCTGAAATGTTGGATAGGTACAGGAGTGTGCAAAAAGTATTGTACGTGTTCATCGCCGTCATTGGAGTTCCTGGTGAGTGAGCAGAGCAATTCATGCTTGGATTTTGTGTTTGTTAACCCGTTTGAACCTGTTTGTGATCATTTGACAAGCTTCCAACTTGACGATCATTGCACAAGTGTCCTTCAGAGATAACGATCCTGAATGTTCAACCTTCTGAATTTTCATATTTAATGACCGGCGGAACTAAACTCCTCTAACTCATGGGATGGACTCGAACGTTGTTCTTCCCTTGCTTGACACCTTGCCCAAATTTGTCCAAGTGCTGAGGACAGACAGCTGCCCGGGAAGGTGTGACTGGGATGGTTTTAATGGGACTACGTCCAGTGTTGTGCCAGTGCTGAGGACAGGCAGCTCTCCGAGAAGAGGTAACAGGGAGCTCTTTAATGGGACTTAGTCCAGAGTTGTCCTGGTGCTGGAGACAGGCAGCTATCCGAGATGGGGTGACAGCGAGTTGTTTACATTGTAATGTTCATTTTTTTCTGAGTTATTGTTCAGAATGTAACCCCTGGTCCTGTGTTTCACGTCTCCCTGTGGAGCCTGTCACAGCCGGATCCCTCTGCCTGTTGGTCATTTAACCGGTGTCCACGGATCTGCTGGCGAGTGTTATGAATTGAACTGCGATGTGGAATTAATCGGTAAACGGAGCCGCTCAGTCTCAGGTTGCCGAGTTGTTCCTGCTTCCCCCCGGGACCCGTCAGAAATCGGGGCACCACTTTGTCCTGGAGAAAGGTCTATTTTCTGTGCGTTGCTCTCTCTGTATCCCTTCTCGGTCCCATCAAATGCTAAGTTTCCAGAGGCCAGTCACGGTTAATTCAGTGAAACCGGCTCCATCAGCGACTGGCATCGGCATCAGCACCGATCATTATTGTTAGTGCAGCTCGTTTTTATCGCTGACGATTGCCCACACATCCTTTTATCTCATAGTGAAAAAGGGAGTTCAGAGACAGCTTGCCCCGTGTCTGATGTTAAATTAACAGACTCTACCACTCCTGATCTTTCGCTGAAATTCTATCCCGTGTTAAATCCTGTTGAATGCATTCGGTAACGCTCTCTCTCTCTCTCTCTCTCTCTCTCTCTCTCTCTCTCTCTCTCTCTCTCTCTCTCTCTCTCTCTCTCTCTCTCTCTCTCTCTCTCTCTCTCTCTCTCTCTCTCTCTCTCTCTCTCTCTCTCTCTCACTCTCTCTCTCTCTCGCTCCCCCCCCCCTCCTCCCTCCAGTGAATTTAGTGGCGATTGTGATCCTGTCCCGGGGAAAGTGCGGCCTCTCTACCTGCACCACTCGCTACCTGGTGGCCATGGCAGCGGCGGATCTACTGACCATTGTCACCGAGGTCATTTTGTATCAGATCAATAGGTATTACTTCCCGTGGAGTTTTCTCAGCATCACCCCCGTGTGCAGTGCTATCGAAGTACTGACGTACTCGGCCACACATTGTTCTGTCTGGTTCACCGTCACTTTCACCTTTGATCGGTTTGTCGCCATTTGCTGCCAGAAGCTGAAAACAAAATATTGCACCGGGAAAACTGCGGCTGTGGTTCTAACAACAACCGGCGTACTGTCCTGTCTGAGAAACGTTCCCCGGTACTTTACTTGGAAACCCTGGGTGATCATCAACAATGTACCGTGGTTCTGTGATATCAAAGACAATTATTTCACTGATCCCCTGTGGGTGGGGTATGACTGGCTCGATGTGGTTTTAACTCCGTTCCTCCCTTTCGCTGGGATCCTGCTGCTCAACGCTCTGACAGTCAGGCACATTTTAGTGGCCAGTCGGATCCGTAAGGGGCTGAAGGGTCAGAGCAAGGGGGAGAACCGCAGTGACCCGGAGATGGAGAGCAGGAGGAGGTCTGTGGTTTTACTCTTCACCCTCTCCGGCAGTTTCATCCTCCTGTGGATGACACAGGTTGTAAATATCATATATTATCAGGTCTCAGGGAAAGGAATCAGTTTCAATGAGTCTGAATGGATCTTTCATTACGTAGGGTTTTTACTGAGGAATTTCAGCTGCTGCACGAACACATTTATTTACGCGGTGACTCAGTCGAAATTCAGGAAGCAGGCGATCAGCGTGATGAATTATCCCGTCACCTCGATGTTTCAGTTCATTAACAAAGCCGCGTCCTGAGCACACGGCAGAGGCGGCTTCAGTGTCTCCAGTCCGGGCTCCAGCTCCTCACATTCACTGCCTGATCTCCCAGGTGTTATTCTCGGAGGACTGTCCCATCGACTAGTAGATACGGAATATTCGTATAGTGTGCGTGTTGGAAGGGGCAATGCACCGTCCGGGAGACTCAGTTCGTCACTGTATCGAGCGGATGTCAGTCCAAGAACTACTTTGAAATACCTCCCACACGTTGATCCGTGGATGTGTCCATCTGTTCCCATTCCCGCAACCGCACAGTCCGACGTTCATGCAAATTAGGGGGGGGGGTCTATTCTGATGCTGTTGGCTATTCAAATGTCAATCGCTGAAAAGAATTGTGGAGCAAAACACTCACTGATTATTATTTTCCTAATGAAAGGTAATTTCCCTCGATAATCTCCGTAGATTATACTAATTAAACCCAATGAAACGGAGACACCATTTTTTCCTTTATCAGTGCGAGAGAGAACCTGTGGTATGTCGTATCCCGGGTGAACGTGACGTCTTTGGGGTACTGCAGATCTGTTCATTTACCGATGTTTTGCTGCAGCTTGAGTGCTCGGAGGTGGGTGCCGATGCTTGTATTTGGTGGCGGAGCGGGGATTGTCGCTTTGCTGCCGCTTGAGTGCTCGGAGGTGGGTGTCGATGCTTGTATTTGGTGGCGGAGCGGGGATTGTCGCTTTGCTGCCGCTTGAGTGCTCGGAGGTGGGTGTCGATGATTTTATTTGGTGGCGGAGCGGGGATTGTTGCTTTGCTGCCGCTTAAGTGTGGCAGCGGGGAGCTGACCGCGTGTTTGGAGTTCTTACATCTAACTGGGGACACTCTTCTGTTTTCATGGATGGTTGTGAAGGAAAAATATTTCACGTTGTACATTGTCTCAATTTCTCTAATATTAAATGTACCTTTGAAACAATGCTGTTAATTAAATTAAATCACTTCCATAAATTAAGAAAACTTTTAAAAGAAAACTATCACAGTGAATACTGTAATGACGACTGAATTTGATTTCATTCACCTGATATGCTTCACCCTGAAATAGTACGTGCTGAACTGTTTCGCAATGACAAACCTACACGACCGGGAATGATGTTTTCCAACGAGACATAAGGAATAATTAAGCATAGTATGCCCAATACCCTGTACCAAGTCATGTCAATGTACAAACGTAATTCTTTCCCTTCTTGTTTCACCCCCTTCCCCCAGAAACCTAACAGTTATGTATTCTGTAAAGGTGCCTCCTTTTTATGCCCATTATCCCACTAGTCTTGCTATAATTATTAACCCACCAACCCCTTTAGCTTCTGATTTGCTCGTTGAAAGGTCTGTATCCACAGTTTAAATATTAACAGCTTTTGTAACTAAGCGTCTGTGTGCAAGATCCCATTAGAAGTGGGCATAAAAGCCAATATCTTGCGTCTGCATAATATTTGATGAGTTTCCAACAGTAAGTCTGACCGACTGCCAGACTTAAAACATGTTTTAAGACTCATCAAAACCGAAAAGGCATCTGAACACATTACAACTTTACATGGACAAATTTCCTCCACTCACTGTAATGCTAAAATAATGGCAACAATTTCTACTGTATATGCTGATAAATGTTTGGTAAGTTGTTTATTGGTCGTAATTAAGGCACAAAACAGCTACAGCAAAATTACAAGTTATCTTGTGATTCTTCTACAACAATGGTTAACATATCATAATACTTTTCCGAAATATACTGACGAACCAACAGACGCTCATGCATAACATAATGCATAGATTTATTAAACTGTGTGACCTGAAATCGACAAGTCATAGGCGGAACAATGTGGGGTTTCAGAGAACGTACAGTGGGTCATATTGCATAATCCAACTACCCCGTCTTTCTAGCCTGATAAGATCCCAGCCAAATACACCTAAAAACACATTTCGTGTGATGTGGCCAACAGTCTTCTAACAGGAGCTTGAACAGGATGATCATTTCTTTGTCCTTCAAATTAATCCAGTGTGTGAACATCAACTGGAATCTCCGCAATTTTAGTTGGCCCACTTCAACCAGAATCCCCACAGAATACCCATCTGAAAATATTTAATGTACCCTTATACTTATCAATTCTCTTCTGATATGGTGCTACCATACTAGCTTATCATTCATCCACGTCTGAAAATCTTCAAGTTTGAGCATATAATTTCAAATCAACTGAAGATCTATTAATCCCATTGATAAAACACATAACTTGTTCATTGGCAACTAAGAGCTTAAATCCTCATACATCTCTCTATTGTTCAAAATTATTAATAGCTAATTGCATCCTATATACAGTATAATTGCAATTTCCATCTCTAATCCATAAAGCTCCCTCATCTGCATATAGTGATTTACACACCACAGTGCCTATCTCAAAGAAAATATCATTGATCATGATATTAAATAATTAAGTGTTACAAATCCTGCCTTGTGGTTGCCTAATCTATATCTCATAGAAACCCGAATGTATCTCCCACCCTACCAGCACAGACTGTCCAAAAATAAAACTCAGAGAATATTATGCAATCTCCCCACAATCTTCATTTCTATTATTTAATCAAAAGTCCATCCTTCCATAAATATCATGTGCCTTTTCAATATCAAAAAATACTGCTATGAAACATTTTTATTTTACTGTGCTTTCTTAATATCATCCTCCAAACATAAAAGTGAATTCAATGTCCTTCCACATTCCAAAACCCACTCTGATAAAACGATATACCTCCTTTTTTACCCAAAATATAATTCAAACGCTCCATTATCAAACTTTCCACAAGGTTGCATAAATGTGACATTACCGATATAGGCCGATAACTAAAAGGATCAGATGGGAAACTCAAAGAGTTTAGAATAGGCACATATTAATGTCATTTTCAAGAAGCTGTGAAAATTAACTACTTCAACACCCCTACATGTTGAAAGAAATATTTTTACTACAAATACCCCATACGTTTCATTCACATTCACAACTCTTGCCTTATAAAAACTGGCAATACCACCCCTCTACCAATTAACCTCACGCCTAACGACAACATAATCCCGCACAGAAAAAGGAACTTAATAGGTGCAAATAACCAGGATTCCTGAATACATATAACATTCAGAGAATCTGACAAATTAAATAATATTAAATAATCATAATATTATTAATAAAGGCTGCATTTATAGCCTCATGATTTCCAAATCTCTTTCTCATAGAAACCTCAATGTAACTCAAACCGGTATCAGCACAGACTGTCCAAATGTAAAACTTATAAAAAGTTATGAAGTCTACGCATAAATCCACATTACTATTATTTAATCAAAAGTCCTTCTTTCCATAAATATCATTTGCCTTTTCAAGATCAAAAATACTGCTATTGCAACATCTATATTTAATTACCCTTTCTTACTGCACCACAACAGAATCTTAAAGCCTGTGCGGGTATCACATTCTAACATTTTAAAGTTTAAGATGAAGCTGATGCATAAGCCACACAGCCATAATGAAGAACAGATCGAATTAAACAAATACAAATGGTCAACAAATATTTTCGTGTAGTACCACAAGCATACACACATAGATGTCTGAGGAGTTTTAATTAATGCTCCTTTACATTTATGAATTACTTTACTAATACAGTGCTTCCATGTCAACTTATTATTCATCCACATGCCTGGAAATCTTACAACTGACACTTCCTCAAGAGATTAATCATATAATTTCAAATCAAGTGCTGGATATTAATCCTGTTTGCAAAACACAAAGTGTTTTAGCCACTGAAAATTTAAAATCCTCATCTATTTATTCACTGCTTGACGTATTAATTGTAAATTTCATCCAATTTTTACTACAATTGAAATTACTACCTCTAATCTATGAAACTACATCATCTGCATATAGTGATTTACCGATCTGAGTTCCAATCTCAGAGAAAATATCATTAATCATACTATTAAATAATGAAGGGCTACAAATATTGCCTTGTGGGGTCCCATACCGTATCTCATAGAAACACAAGCATAATGTGACCACCCATACCATCACAGCCGTCCAATTAAAAAAATTCAGTGAAATTATACAATCTCCCCTCACTCCTAATTTCCATAATTTATTCAAAACCCTTCCTTCCATAAATATCGTATGCCTCTTCAAAATAAAAAATGCTGCTATTGCAATATCTTTATTTTACTGTGCTTTCCCAATATCATCCTCCAAACACAATGTCCTTCTACCCTTCCAAAACCTACTCTGATTAAACGATATATCTTCCCTTTTATCCAAAATATAATTCAAACGCTCCATTATCATACATTCCATACGTTTACATAAATGAGGTATTAACGGTGTAGACCTGCAACTAGAAGAATCAGACTGCTAGATCCCAGGCTTTAGAATCGGCACTACTGCTGACAGTTTCCACAGGTTGTGATAATTAACCACATAACCGCTACCTGTTTAATGAATTATTTATATGACAAATGCGACATATCTTTATTCACAATCACAACTCTGTATATTCCCCATTTCCTTATACAACTGGCACACCATCCCTCCACCAGCTAAACTATCACGACCACTAACAATGTACCACTGCACAAATGTGCAAATTTCTACCTAAGATTCATAAAGCTCTACATATATTAATTTACACACCCCAGTACCTATCTCAGAGTAACTATCTTTAACCATAATATTAAATAATAAAGGGCTACAAATACTGCCTTTTGTGGCCCCATTCGCCATCTCACAGAAACACAAACATAACGTCCCCACCCGTACTTGCACAGACCGTCCAAATAAAAAACTCAGACAAATTATGCAATCTCCCCTCACTCCTAAACTCCATCATGCAATCAAAAGTCCTTCCTTCCATAACTATCATTTACCTTTACAATATCAAAAAATACTGTTATTGCAACATCTTTATTTAACTGTTCTTTCCTAATATCATATCCCAACCTAAAACTGAACCTAATGTCATTCTGAGATTCACTCTGATAAAACGCTATAGTAGACCGAAGTTATATTTGTTTTCAGCTTCAATCAGTCCACCAAAACAACCCGAAGACGCAACACTTTCAAAAAAAAAATGTTGTCCGGTGTAATAAACGTACTTTGAGCTTTGAACTGTTGAACTCTAAGAACTTTCTGCAATAATTTTCCCACCACTGAAATAAGATTCGCTGGTATATATTTCCCAAGATGCTCCCCACTCAATTTTCTGAACAAAGGGAAAACGTTTGCCTCCCTACAATTATCTGCTCCTACTCCTGCAGCCAGTGAAGACATGAAGATCATGTCATGTCAAATGCACAGCAATCTGGCTTCCCAGCGTATCCCGTTCTGCATTAAACACATTATATTCCAGAAAATAGCCCTGGGGACCTTCCCATCATAAAATTTTTCATAATCTCCAGCACATCTTCTTACTTAACATTGCCATGTTCCAACACTCTCTTCAGTCTCTCTTAAGCATTTTGCCTTTCACCTTTAACCGGCGACCACTGGTTGTAGTGGACCCATTATATTTTTAATGGTTGGGGTTGGTTTCAGTGGGAAAAATTCCTTCGTGAAGTTACCCAATCTGGATCCCTCATAATGTTGTATATCTCCATCAAACCTTCCGCAACCTTTGATAATAAACATAAAAGAGTACAGCGCACGATCAGGCAATTCGGCCCTCAGTGTTGTGCCGAACCAACTAAAAAGTAAATCAAAAACACCCAAACACTAATCCGTCCGAGCAGCACCACGTCTACCTCCCTTCCATCCATGAGCTTATCTGAACGTCTCTCAGCTTCCCCGAGTGCATTTGCCTCTGCCACCACACCGGGAAGCACATTCCAGGCATCCACGACTCTGAGTAAAATATTTACCCGTCACATCCCCCTTGATTCTACCCCCATCAACTTGAATGCACGCCCTCTGGTATTGGACATTTCAATCTTGGGGAAAAGATACTCAGTCCATTCTATATATATCTGCACCTTATAATCTTACTTGTCCTGTCGTTTTTATTTTTTGCAAAAGGTCGCGCACATCCTCTTTCTTAATTTTGACATATTCCAAGTCGCGTAATGGTCTCCTCACAATCGGCAAGATCCCTTTCACTGGTGAATGTTCACATCTGTGCAGAACGCCTTAACGTTTTCCTAGATCCTATTTGTCAATGACTTCTCATGCCCCCTTCTAGCTCTCAATCATTTTTTCCCCATAAAGTCATTCAACACTACAGCAGGCACACATGTCCTTAGGCCCATCCAGCCCTGCCTACCCATTTAAGCCCATCAACCTGCACCAGAACCATAGCCCTCCATACGCCCGCCATCGATTTACCAATCAAAACTTCGCATAAACAATGAAATCGTGCTCGCAAGTACCACTGGCGGTGGCAGCTCATTTCACATTATCACCACCTTTTGAGTGAAGACATTTCCCCTCGTGTTCCCCTGAAGCATTTCACCGTTCACCCTGAAGCCATGACGTCTGGTTGATGTCCCACTCATTTTCTAATGGGTGGGATTGGTTTCAGTGGAAAATGCCTGCGTGCATCTACCCTATCGACACCCCTCATATTTTTGTACATCTCCATCAAATCCCCCTCAACCTTCTAGCTTAAGCATCGAGCATTACAACACAGGAACAGGCGATTCGGCCCTCAATGTTGTGTCGAACCAAATAAGAAGTGAATAAATAACACCCAAACACTGCTCAGTCCGTGCGACACCACGCCCATCTCATTACATCCATGCGCCTATCCGAACGCCTCTTTAAAAGCCTGTACTGTATTTGCCTCCACCGACACCCCAGCAAGCGCATTCCAGGCATCCCTGATTCTGTAAAAACTTACCGCCCATACCTCCATGAATCTGCCCCCTCTGACCTAGAAATGGATGCCTGCTGGGATTGGGCATTTGAACTTTGTGGAAAATATACTTGGTCCACTCTATGTCTCATAATCTTAAAAACCTCTGTCAGATCTCCACTCAGTCTCCGATACACCAGAAGAAACAACCCAAGTCTCCCCAGCCTCTCATGACAGCAAATGCCCTTTAAACCAGACAGCATCCTGGTAAATCTCTCCTGCACTCCCTCCAGAGACTCTGCATCCTTTCAATATCGGGGCGACCAGAAACATTCGCAATACTCCAGCCGTGGCCTCACCAACATACCCAAATTTGTGCTCACCCAAACCACATTCACATTACATTACCCGAGAACAAGAACCATTTCAAGCAGATCATAGAACAGCTGCCCCCACCTTAAATCAAATAGCAAAAACAAGGGTCAAATTTTAAAGTGCATTTGTTCTTAAAGTATCTATAAATGAAACAGTCTTGAGATTCATTACACCCCCAAATCCACGGACTCACCAAATAGGCCAATACACCCAAATTTGTGCGCAGCCCCAAATGTTCCCAAATCCCTGTGCATCCTCAAACGCCCAAAGTAGTGCGTACCTCCAAATTCACCGACACTCCGAAATCCGTGACGCATTGTGAAATCTGTAACCCATCCCGTAACGGGTTAAATGAACCAGCAAAAACGGAACACACCTGGAGGCTGGTTTTGCTATAAAGAAAACACTATTTCATTAGTATCTACGTATTATACCAATATAAAAACAGATAAATCAAAGAGGGTTTGCAGAGTTCATACATATATAGGTGTGTAAATATAAACCCAAAACTTCTTCAAGCTCAGGTGGTAAATGATACAGTCTTACGATGGTGTAGGAACGAAGTGAGTTCAGTTCTTGATTTTGGGTTGAGCCAGAGGTGTCAACCTACCGGCCCGCGGGATGACTGGGGGAAAAATGTATTTTCACATTGTGGGCCGAATGTGCTGTACTATTCTACGTTCTATGTTCTTTCCTAGCGGCGCGGTAAGTTCTGGAGCACACGTCCCCAGTGCTGTTGGTAAGTACAGGATGGTCATATCATCGACTCTTACAGCAGGGAAAAGACCCATCAGCCCATGTGCTCATGCGATCTACATGTACATTCAAGGTTATTCCCGCCCCAAGGCAGCCAGATGGAACTAGATTAAATGTACACCTGGACGCATGGAAAGGTTGGGCCTAAGTGCCGGTGTCCACGCTGTAAAGGAGGGGTCTCGTTCAAACATTGACTCTATTCCTCTCAATAGATGCTGCCTGACTGGCCAAGTTTCTTGAGAAGTTGCATTCAGTTCTGCTCAGCATTCTATACAAAGGATGTTTTGTGCTGCAGAGGAGATTCATCATGATTGTGCGGGCCGGCGTCCATACAACCATGAGACATCGGAGCAGAATTAGTCATCCAAACCACCTGTTACGCTTTCCATCATGGATGATCCCAGATCACACTCAACCTCAAACACCTGCATTCTCTCCACATCCTTCGATGCTCTGGTCAACTTCTGCCTTAAATACACCACAGACTCAGCCCCCGCCGCACTGTGTGGAAGAGCATTCCGCAGGTTCACTACTCTTGTGCTACAAAATTCCTCCTTTCCTCTCACAAACAAGAGAAAATCTGCCGATTATGGAATCCAGGCGACACAAAAAATGCTGGAGGAACTTAGCAGGCCAGCCAGCGTCAGTGGAGAAAAGTACAGTTGACATTTCGGGAAAAAAACGATGTGGAGTGGTTTTAAAAGGTGAGGAAGGGGCGAGAGAAAGACAAGGTGATTGGTGAAACCGGGGGTAGGGAATAATGAAATAAATAGCTGGGAAGTTGATTGGTGAAAGTGATACAGGGCTAGAGAAGGGAGGGTGGTCTGATTGGTGGGGATAGTCGGCCATGGAAGAAAGAAAAAGTGGGAGGCGATGGGCAGGCAAGGAGTAAGTTAAGAGAGGGAAAATGTGATGAGGACTGGTGAAGGTGCGGGCGGGGGGGGGGGGGGCATTACCAGAAGTTCCAGAAATCGATGTTCATGACATCAGATTGGAGGCAACCCAGACGAAAAATAAGGTCTTGTTCCTTTAACCTGAATGTGGCCTCATCGCGATAGTAGAGGATCTTCTGGCGGACGAAGCACAGGTGCTCGGCGAAGCGGTCTCCCAACCTCCGTCGGGTCTCAGCGTTAAACAGGAGGAACAGCAGGTGCACCAGACACAGTACACCATCCCAACAGCCTCACCAGAGAAGCGTCGCCTCACCTGGAAGGACTGTTTGTGGTCCTGAATGGTAAAGAGGGAGGAGATGTAGGGGCGGGCGTAGCGTTTGTTCTGCTTCCAAGGATAAGCCCCAGGAGGGAGATCAGTGAGAGGGTCTGATTTATGTGCTGGTCGCGAAGGCTGTTGGGGTGGTGAAACCTATCCCGGGTAGGGTGGCGGGAGGATGGGGTCAGAGCAGACGTGCACGATATGGAAGAGATGCGGTTGAGGGCAGCGTTGATGGTGGAGGAAGGGAAGCCTCTTTCTTGAAAAAGGAGGACATCTCCTTCGCTCTGGAATAAAAAGCCTCATCCTGAGATCAGATGTGCTGTAGACGGGGGAATTGAGAGAAATGCATCGCGATTTTACAGGTAACGGGATGGGAATAGTTATAACCCTGGCAGCTTTGAGAGTCCGTGGGTTTGCAGTAGACATCAGTGGATAAGCTGTCTCCTGAGACAGAGTCAGTAAAAACAAGGAAAGTACTGAAAGGTTGCGCCTCCATTTTGAGACTGTGCCCTCTAGTGCTGGATACGCTCACCAGAGGAAACATCCTCTCCACATCAACCCTATCCAGTCCATTCAACACTCGGTAGGTTTCAATGAGATCGCCCCGTATTCTTCTGAATTCCAGTAAGTACAGGCGCAATGTCGCCCATTGCTTCTCGTATGTTAACCCTTTCATTCCCGGAATCATCCTGGTGAAATTCCTCTGAACCCTCTCCGAGGAAAACACTTCCTTTCTGAGATACGGGGCACAAAAATGTTGACGATACTCCAAGTACAGCATGACTAGTGCCTGATAAAGCTTAACGCTACCCCTTTGCTTCTGTATTCATGGGCTGATCTACAGAGGGAATCCGAGTTCATAACTCCCAGATAGTGGTTCCAGTGTCAGGCAGTTATGTTTGCAACTCTAAAAATCTCCATTTTAACCACATCTGGAGAATTGCATTTTAATGTTGGAATAATGCAGAAGCTTTGGATGGTAATTAGAAGACGCTTAACAAGATGCTGCCTGGATAAAGTAAGACTGGACAATCCGGGGGAATTTGCTCTGTACGGGTGAGGCTGTGAGAAGCCCTACAGAAGTTTATGGGTACCTGAGAAGCACAGACAGAGTGGACAGCCGGTATTGTGTCTCCAAGTAGGAAATGTCTACTACCAGACGACACGCCCTTCAGCAGAAACGGTGAACAGTACTGCACTGGTCCTTTTTGCGATGTTTGTGTATTTTGTAATTTAGTGTAATTTTCCTCTCTTTTCACGACACTGCTGTTGTAAAGCTAACACCTTATAATAGACTGTAATGTTAAACTCTAATGTTTAAGTAGATGTGTGTTGCAACTTTTGTTTTTTTTTCGGGCTCATAGTGATGGTGTCTGGAAGGAATGTCAGGGGTGGTGTTGGAGGCAGCTGTGGTAGAGGCTATTAGATACCACGTGAATGGTTGGAGAATGGAGGGATGTGCACCTTGTGTAGGCAGAGGGGACTGGTTTAGTGAGACATAAAATGACCGGTTCAATTGGTCCAGAACAGCACAGTGAGCAAAAGGGCCTGTTCCCCTGCTGTCATTGTTCTATGTCGGTGAGACCACGGCTGGAGAACTGTGCAACTCTGGCCGGCCGCCTCAGAAAGGACGTGATTAACCTGGAATTCGCAGTAAAGATTCACGAGTTTTGTTACCGGCCGGGGAGAACAGGAGTCAAAAGGAGACTCGATTGTGACTGTGCACTGTCCCCAAAACTGAGCGTGATGCACCACCGATTCTACTCTCCGCCACCACAGGCCCCATTGTCACCCGCTTTCCATAAGAACTATAGTTCCCATCGGGCACGGCGCTCAGTCAGCATCAGCGACCGAACATGAGGGGCCGCGGGGCCATCTGGCAGTTGTAGTCCAAAATCTCACCTTCTCACTTGCTCCCTGCTTCAACACCATTCCTCAGCCATCACAAACATCTGTTGGAACAGATTCACCGTGACGTCGGAGGAGAACCATCCTGTCGTTGTGGACGCAGAGGCCGGCAACCAGCGACTGCAGGAATTAGGGCAATTAATGCCTCACATTCACCACCCCACTCCGAATAAATTCCTCCTCATCTCTGTTCTGAGGGAAGTTTGGAACAAGTGGTGTACCGCAGGGTCGGGTGCTGGGACATTGGTTATTTGTATATTTCTCAATGTGAGTGTGTGAGGCCTCCGTCGGAGAGGGTCGACCATGGATGTTGCGTCCGAACTGTCCAGACATGCACCACAGAAGCCTCAGATAAATACTCCGGACATGGTCTGACCAGAGTGTTATAAATTACAACATAACCTCCTGGTTTTTGAACTCAGCGCTTCACGAATAAAAGCCGATATTCTATAAGCCTTCTTCATCACCTAATCGACCCTTTTAGCCACATCCAACGAGCTGTGAACTTGCATCCAAGGTCTCTCTAATCCGCAACACTGTTCGGCATCTTGCCGTTAACAGTGAACATGGAATCTGCAGCACATTACAGGCCTTTCGGGGAATGAACATGTTTTGCTGGATCAGAATCAGAATCAGAATCAGAATCAGACTTTAATCGCCAAGTACCTATGCACATACAAGGAATTTACTTCCGGCAGATGTTGTCTCTCTGCTCATAACAATAATAATGATAGATATAAATGAAAATATAAATTACACATACAGGTAGTGCAATCCAAGTAATAGTTAGCCGACAGTAAACCGGCAGTTAACTGGCCTTTCGGCCCACAATGTTATACCGACCATGTACCATACTCGGCAAACTGCCAAGAACTTCCCTACCGCATAGCCCTCTATTTTTCTAAGCTCCATGTACTTAAACTAAGAGTCTCTTAACAAAACCTATTCTCTCCGCCTCTGCCATTTTCGCAATGCATTTCGTGCCCCCACCACTTTCTGTGTGAAACACTTACCTCTGACATCCCCTTGACACCTACCTCCAAGCACCTTAAAACTGTGCCCCCTCGGGTTAGCCATTTCAGCCCTGGGAAAGAGCCTCTGGCAATCCACACAATCAGTGCCTCTCATCATTTTATACACGTGTATCAGGTCACCTCTCACCCTCCGGCGCTCCAGGGAGTAAAGTCCAAGTTCACTCAACCTATTATCATGAGGCATGCTCTCCAATCCAAGTAACACCCTTGTAAATCTCCTCTGCACTTACTCTATAGTATCCACATCCTTCCTGTAGTGAGGTAACCAGAATTGGACACAGTACTCCAGGTGGGGTCTAACTAAGGCGTTGTTTCTCTGTAACATCACCTCACAGCTCTTGAAATCAATCCCACAGTTGATGAAGCCCATTACGCCATACGCCTTCTTAACAACACTGTCAACCTCCGCAGCAGCTTCGAGTGTCCTGTGGACACAGACGCCAAGATCTCGCTGATCTGGGTCATCCGACAGGGTTATGACGTGGTCAGGCGGAATTATGACTTGTTCAGTGTTGCTACCTCCCCTGGTCCCCGTCTCCCTGTCGGTCCCATCCCCGGGAGGGTGGGAGTTTATCTCAGTTAAGAGTCCGGGACAGTTACATTTTACAACGCGGAGACCAAGTCCCAACTCCACAACTTCACTCAGAATAAATTCACGGAAAAACGTTATCCTGTAGGGACTTGAGATGAAAACAAGTGTCTGAGAATCTGCTCCAGTTCCGCTCCGGTTCTGTAAACAGGCTGGGTCCTGGGACCAGTGTCAGGAGTAATGTCCCTGTAAATATAAATGTGCGGAGAGTGAAATAAACACGAGATGAGAATTATCGATCTATTAATTTTAACTCGCTCACCACGTCCATCAACAGAACAGAAACACCGTGGATTCGGTCCTGAGCTGCCCCGGGTCCTAAAGTCCACCCGCACTGAGACAGTTTAAAAGGGTCAAGTCGGGGCGGTGCTGACTGGAAAACGGAGGTCAAGTTGAAACTTGGAAAGACCGTAAGACATAAGAGCAGAATGTGGCCGTTCAGCCCATCGATTCTGCTCCGCCATTCTATCATCGCAGATCCCGGATCCCACTCAACCCCATACACCTGCCTTCTCGCCATATCCTTTGATGGCCTGATCGATCAGGAAATGATCAGCTTCCACCATAAACATACCCACAGACAGCTTCCACCGCAGCCCGTGGCAGGGTATTCCACCGGTTCACTTCTCTCTGGCTAAAAATATTCCTCCTTCCCTCTGTTCAAAAACATCTCCCCTCAATGTTGGGGCTGCGTCCTCCAGACTGGTTACCCCCACCGCATGAAACAACCTCTCCACATCCACCCTATCTCGTCGCTTCAACACTCGTTGGGTTTCAATGAGATCCCGCTTCCTTTCTTAGATATGGGACCCAAAACGTTGACAAAACTCCAAGTACGGCCTGACCTGTGTCTTATAAAGGATCAGGATTATATCCTTAATTAAATATTCTATTCCCCTTCAAAAAAAAAGCCAACAATGTATTTTCTTTCTTTACCAGAGACTCAAACTGTGAAATACCTTTCTGAGACTCTTGCACGAGTCCCCCCGCCTCTCTGATGTTTGAATTTTCTCCCCATTTAAACAATAGTCCACACTATTATTCCTTTGACCAAAATGCATTATCATACATTTCCCAACACCGTATTCAATCTGCCACTTTTTTTTTTTACCAATCCTTCTGTTGTCTAAGTCCTGCTGCAATCACATTGTTTCCTCAGCACTACCTTCCCCTCCACCTATCTTTGTATCGTCCGCAACCTTTGCCACAAATCTATCAATTCCATTATCTGAATCGTTGACACACAATGTGAAGAGTAGCGGTCCCAATACTGACCCCTGAGGAACACTAGTCACTGACACCCAGCCTGAAAAGGCTCATTTTATTCCCACCTGCTGCCTCCCGCCTGTCAGACATTCCTCTGTCCATGCCAGTATCTTTCCCGTAACAACATAGGATTTTATCTTTCTCGGCAACCTCATGTGTGGTACCTTATCAAAGGCCTTCTGAAAATCGAAGTAAATGATATCAACTGCCTCTCATTTGTCCATCCTCCTTTTCACTTCCTCTCTGACCTCTAACAGGTTTGTCAGGTACGATTTCCTTTTACAGAAACCACGCTGACATTGACTTGTTTTATCATCAGTCTCCAAGTACCTCGGAAACTCATCTTCACTAAATAATTACAATACTTTCCCAACCACTGAAGTCAGGCTGACTGGCCTAGAAATTCCTTTCTTTTGCCTTGCCCCCTTCGTAAAGAGTGCAATTTTCTACTTTCCGATCCTCCGGGACCATGCCAGAATCAAGTGATTCTTGAAAGACCGTGACCAATGCATCTGTATCTCTTCAACAGCTTTTCTCAGGACTCTGGGTTGTCGTCCATCTGTTCCAGGTGACTTGTCCACCTTCAGACCTTTGAGTTAGTCACATGCTTTTCCCTCTGTAATAGCAAAGGCACTCACTCCTTCTGTGTCTTCCACAGTGAAGAATGATGCAAAGTATTCATTAAATTCATCTGCCATTTTTTGTCCCCCATTACTACCTCACCAGCATCATTTTCCAGTGGTCCAGTATCAACTCTCATCTCCCTTTCACTCCTTATGTAGCTGAATAAAATAGTATCCTGTTTTATATTATTGGCTAGTTTGCTCTCGTGTTTCACCTTTACCATTCTTATGGCTTCTTAGTTGCCTTTTGTTGAACATTAAAAGCATCCCGATGATCCAAATTCCCACTCACTTTTGCTACTTACATGCCATTTCCTCACTTTTACACCGGCCTTTTGATCAGTTTTTGGAAGTTCGACTGTAAAGTTTTATGAGATTTTTAAAAAAATTTACACTCCTTGTGCAGCCGCCGGTGGGCAAGTTATACACGGGTTTCTGAGATAAAGATTGGGATCCCACAAGGCAGTATTTATTATTTCTTATTATAATTAATAATATTTTCTCTGAGATAGGTACAGGGGTGGGTAAATCACTATTTGCAGATGATGGAGGTTTATGGATTAGAGGTAGAAATGTCAATTTAACTGTATATAGGATACCATTAGCAATTAAACAGTTGGCAAATCGATGGGACTTGAGCTTTCAGTGGCAAAAAACACAAGTCGAGTGTTTTATAAACAGGATTAATAGACCTGCGCTTGATTTGAAATCATCTGATCAAACTCTTGAAGACTTGTCAGTGGTGAGATTCCCATGCAGGTGGATGCACAATGAGCTGACATGGAAGCACCGTGTCAGTAAAATAATTGATAAATATAAAGGAGCAATAAATATTCTCGGTGTCTCTGTGGATATTCTTCGGGAGCGACATGAAAACCTCTGCTGACCATTTACATTTGTTTCATTAGATCTTGTCTTGATTCTGTGGCTCATGGATCAGCTTCATCTCCAACTTTCAAATGTTTGGCTGTGATACAAGCACAGGCTTTAAGATTCTGTTGTGGTGCAGTAAAGTCGTCTCCTGTTTCAGGTTTACTGATTGATTTTGCCGAGATGGATTTTAATGTTAATGTACTGGATTAATTTGAAGGAGCAAAGAAATGATCATCCGGTTAGAGGTGTGTCGGAGGACTGTTGGGAACATCACAAGAAGAGTGTTATAGTTTTGGGGGCTTGGGTTCTTATTACGCTGGGAATGCGGGTTCGTTGAATTATGCAATATGTTCCACTGTGGCATTCTCAGTAACCCCTACTTGTTTTTGTAAATGCCTTTATTGATTTTGGGGTACCCGATTTAATAAAGTTTCAGGATTTTGTTATGCCTGGGAATCTGTTAGTTCATTGGTATATTAAGGAAATTTATTGTGATATGTTAACCATTTTACAGAAGGATCAACATATAATTCAACTGGGATAATTGGTGTGGCTGTTTTTGTGCCCAAATTATAGGTAACGATAAAGAAACGACATTGACAGATTTCTGGAGAACAACATTCTCGATGCACTTTCAGATGAAGCACGTGACCCCATCGTGAACTTGGTCACATCCTCATCATGGAAGACAATCCAATTGATGTCATCCAAGCAGTCCTGTAGCATGAAGACCGATTGGTCGGACCAACAGTGGACGGATCACCTATGGCCGCCTCTTGTTTCAGCTTTTGCCTGTACATCGGCAGAAGCCGGATCAGAGTGTGATCTGATTGTTGAAGTGTGGTCGGAGGAGCACTTTGTAAGCGTTATGGAAAGGTCGAGTGTGCCAGCTCCCCGAGAGCTCACCTGGATGTGCTGACAACACTTCGGAGGGACTTCAGTCAGCGATGCCGGATTAAAGTTACGGCGACAATGAAGGCAGCCTCTGGGTGTGCAGTCTTCAGCGTGTTGAGGGTTTCGTACAGTTCATTGAGAGCCAGGTCAGTATCACCCTGGGGCGGAATGTACACTGCTGTGATGATAACACCGTGAACTCCCTGGGCAGCCAGTAGGGTCTAAACAGCTGCACCACATCTGGGCAACAAAGGATAGGAGCTCATGCATATTCTGGGGGTTGCACCAAGCATTGTTGACCATGAAGCATACCCCACCTCCTTTACTCTTCCCAGTGAGGGTTTTCCACCTGTCCACAGGGAACAGGGAGAACCCAGAGGGTTCGATGGCGTGGTCCGGTGTCTCCTCCGTCAACCAGGAATCCACGAAGCACAAAACGTTACATTATTTTGTTTCCCGCTGGTGAGAGATTCTGGCTGTCAGTTCACACAGCTTGTTGTCCAGGAAATGGGTTCTAATCACGCTGGGAATATGAGTTTGTTGGATTATGTAATATGTCCCACTGTCGCGTTCTTGGTAAACCCACATTGATTTTCTCATTTCTTTTTAGGATACACAATTTAATGAAGTCTAAGGATCCTGTTCTGCTTGAGAATGTTGATTCGTCAGTATAATGTGGAAAATTATAATGATATGTTAAACATTGCTGCAGAGGAATCAAGTAACTTAACTGGGATTGTTTCTGTGCATGAATTACAGGTAACGATAAAGAAACAATTTACCAACCATTTATCAGTATATATAGTAGAATTTGTTTCCCTCAATTTAGGCTTACAGTGGGCGGTGGAAATTTGTTCATGTAAAGTTATAATTTGTTCAGATGCCTGTTCGGGTTTGTTGAGTCTTAAAAAAGGTAATTTTGCAGAAGGACAGATTTACTCATCAAACATTATTTCATACACAGTGTATTGGTTTATTTGTCCAATTCCTATGGGTCCCTGCACACAGCGGTTCAGTTACAAAAGCTGTTAAAATTCCAACTAGCATATCAGAAGCTATGGGGTTGGTAGGTTAAGAATTATATCGAGACTGGTGGATAAAGGACATCAAAGGAGACACCTTTACAGAATACATACCTGTTGGGTTTACGGGAGATCGGGGGTGAAACAGGAAGATAAGGAATTACATTGACTCGACTTAGAATTTGGCACACTATGCATCATTATTCTTTCGTTCGAGTTGGAAAACATTACGCTGTGTCGTTTAGTTTTCATTTAAAAGTTTTCAGAAGTAATGGCAGTAATTTTAATTTAATTCACGGTATTGTGTTTCGTTACGTACAATCTATAGGTCTTTTGAGGGGTTATTTAGGTTTCATTTGAAAAAGGAAGCAGTGAGAGATTTATGTCCCAATTCTCTACACCACACTCCAGTCCAGTTAGTGGCCGGAATGCGGCTTTAAATTGGAGTGTCCGCTGCTGTTTATACAAACCCCGCCCTCGTTCTCACGTCAGCCAATTATTCAAGAAGGCGGGAGACTGGTGTGATTGACAATGGATTAGCCAACCAGCATCCGGCTAGACCGTCGCCATCAATGTGGTCCTGACGAAGGGTCTCGGACCGAAATGTTGCTTCTCGACTTGCTGAGTTCCTCCAGCTTGTTTGTACGTGTCGACTAGATCTCCGCCACTTTCTGGCAACGTCGGGCTGAGAGTTCAGTGGGCGGGAATGGGAACTGATATTTGCAGACCAATGGGCGAGCGGCATTCAGGAGTAATTCTTTGACTGCCATCTGACCGATCCAATGAGGTACCGAGTTTCAGACCGGTGTTTTGCCCCGTCCCCCACACACACTCTGGTAACCTCCCGGAGCTGCCGGTCGATGGGACAATCCGCCCGGGAATAAACATAGAAACCTCCGGCACGAAACAGGAGGTTGCTGTGCCGAACATGTCCTCACCTTAGAAACACCTGGGAGATGAGGCGGTGAATGTGAGGAGCTGGAGCCCGGACCAGAGACACTGCGGCCGCCTCTGCCGTGTGCTCAGGACGCGGCTTTATTAATGAACTGAAGCGCCGAGGTGACCGGATATTTCACGGCGCTCATCACCTAAGAACGTCCACGGTGACAGATGGTGATTACATTATTGAATTCATATTTAGACCATATGTGGGAGTCAGCTGTCTCAACAAAGGTTGGGATCAATGGAATATGCTGCCACTGTAAATTTGCCTTGAGACTCGTCACAGCTCCAAATCTGCACACAGCCCCACATACACATTAGTGCAAGAATCATTTCACGGAATGGCTGTCTCCATTTAAAAAAATCGAAAACAGAGGTCAAAGTTCATATTGCATTTATTATTGAAGTCTGTATAAAGGGAAAAGCCATGAGATTTGTAACACCTCGAAATCCACCGGTTACCCCAAGTCAGTGTTCACCCCCGAATCCGCTAACACACCCACTCTTCACATATCTGCAAATCGGTGTGCACCCACAAATCTGTGCTCACCGAAAACCCCACATTCAACCCTCCAGTCAGTGTGCACCCCAAAGCAACCGACACATCTGTTACCAGCTCCTGTTTCCTTAACTCTGAGTGTCACTTTCAGAGGCTGGAGCTGGTTTCTGAGTGACAGCCGAAGAGAGAGAGAATATTTAAGAACTGTGTTCACAAAACAGCTGCCTCCTCCTGAAAAGTAGCAAGAACAAAGTTTAAATTTCAAACACACGTCCACATGCATAGTCCCCATATTCTAGTTGACATCCCCTTAAATCTACGCTCCTCCCCAAACCATCCTCACCCCGGTGTCAGTGGGTGCCCACAGATCCACCAACACCCCCATATTCACTGACAAACCCCTATGTCTGTGCAAATCCCTGCGCATATTCGATAAAACATTTTTAAGTCAGCACAATCCACAAATCTGTGTGCACCCCAAAATCCGTGCTCAGCCCGAACCTGCCAACAGGCACAAATCTACCACCATAGCCCGATTTGTGCGCACTCCAAACCCACTGGCTCCTCCACATCTACATTAGATTATCCCAAAGCAAGAATCATTTCAACCAGTTCTCAAATATCTGCCTCCAACTTCAAAATATAGCAGGAACAGAGGTCGAAGTTCAGGTTGCATTTATTATGAAACAACCTCGAGATTCAAAACACTTCAAAACCCACCAGGATTCCCATATCTGCAAATCTGTGTGCACTCCCAAATCTGTGCACTTCCGCAACCCCGCACGCAAACTCCCAACTCAGAGTTAATCCCCCAACCAGTGCATCCCCAAATCCATGCGCACCCCAAACCTACTGACACTCCCGAATTCACCTACATACCCAGATCAGTGCGCACCCCGAACCTACAGACATTCCCAAATCCACCCACATACCCAGATCAGTGCGCACCACAAACCTACCGACATTCCCAAATCCACCCACATACCCAGATCAGTGCGCACCCCAAACCTACCGACATTCCCAAATCCACCCACATATCCAGATCAGTGCGCACCCCAAACCTGCCGACACTCCCAAATCCACCCACATACCCAGATCTGTGCGCACCCCAAACCTGCCGACACTCCCAAATCCACCCACATACCCAGATCCGTGCACACCCCAAACCTGCCGACACTCCCAAATCCACCTACATACCCAGATCCGTGCACACCCCAAACCTGCCGACACTCCCAAATCCACCTACATACCCAGATCCGTGCGCACACCAAACCTGCCGACACTCCCAAATCCACCTACATACCCAGATCCGTGCACACCCCAAACCTGCCGACACTCCCAAATCCACCCACATACCCAGATCCGTGCGCACCCCAAACCTACCGACATTCCCAAATCCACCCACATACCCAGATCTGTGCACACCCCAAACCTGCGAACATGCACATTAGATTATCACAGAGCAAGAATGATTTCAAACACGTCACAAAACAGCTGCCTCCACCTCAAACCTAATGGCAAGATCAAAGTTCAAATTTTGAAGTGCATTTGTTCTTCAAGTATCTCTAAATGAATCAGCCTTGGTATTGATTGCACCCCGAAATCCACGGACTCACCAAATCCGTTTGCACCCCCAAATCTCTGCACAACCATAAATACTCCTAAATCTCTGTGCAACCTCAAACGCCCAAAGCAATGTGCACCTTAAAATTAACTGATACTCCAAAATCTGTGTGCAACAATATACCCTGAAACCTTCGCTCATCCGCAAATCAATGTGCAGACCCATTTCCATGTGAACCCCCAAACCCGCTGACATCCCCACAAGCACACTAGATTATCCCAGAGCAAGAATCATTTCAAACAGTTCACAAAATAGCTGCCTCCATCTTAAAACGATGAAAATGCAAACTGCATTCATTTTTTAATTATTTCTGTATGTCTGAATCTCTGTGTGTTCCTATGTGTCCTCGTATGTCTGTCCGTCTTTTCATGTGTCTGTGTGTGTTTGTGTCAGAGACCAGCTCGCAGACGGCGCTCGGTCTTTGTCGTGACGGCGTAGCTACTGAGAACACACGGCTATCCCGTCTACTCCACATCCCCTCCCCCGCCTATTCTGTAGCACACAGAAAGGGAACAAACTGGCCTCTCCAGGAAACCACACCCCTTCGTCTTCTGAGAGAACATTGCTGCTTTCCAAACAACGAAGACTTACACAACATCTATAATTCACTGTGCGTGTCAACAGTCATCACAGTGCGGGGTGGAGGATGTGGGGACGGGAGGGTGGCCGGGAAAAAGGCGACAGAAAAGGGGGGAATTGGGGAGAAGGTGAGAGGCAGGCGAAGCGTTCGGCAGAGCGGGAGAAAGAGACAATAAGGGACAGTAAAAGAGCACTGAGTGGGTAGGGTAGGGAGGAATGCGTGGAGAAAAGAGTGGGGCATTCGGGATGAGAACGGATGAAGAGAGGAAGACAGAGAGAAAGAGATTGAGGTTATATATATTTAGTCCCTCTCTCTCTCTCTCTCTCTCTCTTTCCTCCACATCCCCCTCCCCCGCCTATTCTGTAGCGCACAGAAAGGGAAAACACTAGCCTCTCCCGGAAACCAAAAGCCTTCATTGTCTGAGAGAACATTGTCACTGTCCAAACAACGAAGAACTATACAACATCAGACAATTCACTGTGCGAGTCAACCGTCATCACAGTGCGGGGTGGGGGATGTGGGGACGGGAGGGTGGCCAGGAAAACGAACTGCAGAAAAGGAGGAATTGGTGTGAGGGTGAGAGGCAGGGGAAGCGTTGGGTAGAAAGGGAGAAAGAGACAATAAGGGAAAGAAGGGGCGAGTGAGGGGGTAGGTAGGGAGGAATGTGTGGAGGAAAGAGTGTGGCACTGGGGAAGGGAACGGATGAAGAGAGGAGAGAGAAAGAGAGAGTGTGGGAGAGAGGAAAATAGGTGAGGGGAGAGGAGGAAGAGAAAGGATGAGGGAGTGGGAGACAAAAGATGGAGTGAAAGAGACGGTGAGGGATCAGGGAAGAGGTGGAGAGAGTGGGAAGGGGTGAAAATGGGGGCTGGAGAGTGGAGAGAGTTTGAGGCAAAGAGGAGAAAAGAGTAATTTTTGGGAAGCGGGGTGAAGGGCAATGGGAATATGGAGGGAGGGAGTGTGTGTGTGTGTGTGTGTGTGTGTGTGTGTGTGTGTGTGTGTGTGTGTGTGTGTGTGTGTGTGTGTGTGTGTGTGTGTGTGTGTGTCTATCTACCTGTGTGAATGTGGGCGTCTGTGTCTGTTTGCTCCTCAACAACTTTAAAATCCCTGGCTCTGATCGCCACACTTTGACCATGAATGTCCAGTAACGATTCACTTCTGTCCCCAGCAGGAAATCCTTAAAGCACATTGTTTGCTTCCCGACAACAGCCCCAACCAATTCCCCTTCATCGACACTTTATTTGGAGTCAGAGAGCACTATAACAAACAAGCAAACCCTTTTTCCCATTTAGTCCGTACCGAATTGTTATTCTGCCAAGTCCCATAACCGCAGCTGGACCATGGCCCTCAATACCTCTCCCGTCCATGTACTGATCCAAACTTCTCTGCAATGAAATCCATAACTTCCACTGACAGCTCTTCCCACACCCTCACCACCCTCTGAGTGAAGGAATACCCACTCAGGTTCCTCATAAATATTTCACCTTTCACCCTTAAACTGCGACCTCCAGTTCCCATCTCACCCAACCTCAGAGGAAAAATCCTGCCTGCATTTACCCTGTCAACAACACTCATAATTTTGTATAAATCTGCGAAATCCTCTTCATTTTCCAACACAAAAGGCAATAAAGTCCTTACCTTTTTCTAAAGCTCGAGTCCTCAAGTCCCAGCAAACGTATTGTAAATTTTCTCTGCACTTTTTCAGTGTTGTTCATAATTTTCCTTCCGGCCGGTAAGGAAACTACACACAATACTCCAGATTAGGCCTCACCAACGTCTTATACAACTTCAACATAACAACCCATCTCCTGTACTCAATACTTTGATTTATGAAGTCCAATGTGCCAAAAGCTCTCATTTCGACGCTATCTACCTGTGACGCCACTTTCAAGTAATTATGAATCTGTGTTCCCAGATCCCTCTGGTCTACCGACTCCTCAGGACCCGACTGCTCACCGTGTCTTCATGCACCCCAAATCAGTGCACACCCCGAATCCAATCCTTTGAATATGAAACAATGTTTGATGAGTTTCCAGCAGTAAATCTGACCTGCTGCGAGTATGACCTGTTTTAAGACTCTTGAAAACTGAAAGGGAATCTGAACAAATTAAAACTTTACGTGGACAAATTTCCTCCACCCACTGTAAGCACGAAATAATGGCAAGCGATTCTGTTGGAAATCCTGATAAATGGATGGTAGGTCGTTTCTTTATTGTTACCTATAATTCACGCATAACACAGCAACACCAACATTCACAGTTAAATTATATTTTGATCCTTCTGGAAAAAT
Source organism: Hemitrygon akajei (assembly GCF_048418815.1). Classification (NCBI taxonomy): domain Eukaryota; kingdom Metazoa; phylum Chordata; class Chondrichthyes; order Myliobatiformes; family Dasyatidae; genus Hemitrygon; species Hemitrygon akajei. The sequence continues at coordinate 592,302 of NW_027331956.1, forward strand.
GGTTAAACTATCTCAATAGTTTCCTTAATATATCCTAAACCAACAAATTCTCAGGCATAACAGAATTGTTAGACTTCATTAAATCCTGTGTCCTATAATCAAATAAAGGCATTGAAAGAAACAAGGTGGGGTTACCGAGAATGTGACTGCGGGACATTTTGCACAACCCAACAAACACATATTTCAAGTGTGATAAGAACCCAGGCACCGAAAACTAAAAACACTCTTCTTGTGAAGTTCCCAACAGTTCTCCAACACACCTTTAACAGCATGAACATTTCTTTCCCCTTAAATTAATCCAGTATGTTAACATTAAATTCAAACTCCACAATTTCAAGCAGTAAAGCCGAAACAGGGAACGACCTGACTGCACCACGACACAATCTCAAAGCCTGTGCTTGTTTCACAACCAAACAAAATAAAGTTGAAGATGAAGCTGATCGATAAACCACAACCATAATCAAGAACAGATTCAATTAAACAAATGAAATTGGTCAACAAAATTTTCATGTTATACCCTAGAATACCCACAGAGATAACTGGGAATATTTAATGTTCCTTCATATTTTATCAATTATATTTGTCCGGTGCTTCCATATCAGCTTATTATCCGTCCACATGCCTGGAAATCTTACCACTGACACCTTTTAAGGAGTTTGACCATATCATTTCAATTCGAGTGCAGGTCCATTAATCTTGTCTGTAAAACACATAACTTGTCCCATCTGTTTGCCGACTGTTTGACCTCACTAATTGCTAATGCATCCTATATACAGTAAAATTGAAATTTCTACCTCTAATCCATAAACTTCTATCATCTGCATATAGTGATTTACACAATCCACCACCTACTTCAGAGAAAAATATTGTTAATTATAATATGAAATAATAAATACTGCCTTGTGGGATCCCAATCTCTATCTCATAACAACCCGAATACAACTTGCCCACCCATACCTGACATCAGACGTCCAATAAAAACAACTCAGAAAAAATTATATAATCGCCTCTCCACTTGTATTTCCACAATTTCATAAAGATTATTTCCTTCCAAAATACCATTTGCCTTTTGAATAGTAAAAATACTGCTGTTACAACATCTATATTTAACTGTGCTTTGCTAATATCATCTTCCAAACATAAAAATAAATTCAATGTCTTACTTGATACATTTACAAGACGTCCAAATAAAAATAATCAGAAAAAAATTGGACAATAGTCCCCTCAATTGCATTTCCAAAAATTAATCAGAAGTCCGTCCTGCAATAAATTTCATTTGCCTTGTCAATATCACAAAATATTGCTATTACAACATGTTTTATTTAACTGTGCTTTCTTAATATGATCTTTCAAACCCAAAACTGTTTCGAATGTTTTCTACCCTTCTGAATTCCCCTCTGATAAAACATGAAATCAGCTCTTTTATTAAAAATGTAATTCAAACGCTCGATTACCATACATTCTACAAGTTTACATAAATGAGACGTTAATGGTATTGGCCTATAACAAGGAGCATCAGACGGGGAGCTCCAGGTTTTAGAATGGGCACTACTACAACCATTTTCCAGGAGAAAAGTGGATGGCTAAAGCTCCAAATACAATGCAAAAAGTTAATATTTTCACTAAAGAAAATTACATACATACCTGTGGAATCAAGAATTTCTACTGCAAGTTTGTCGTACATTTTATTCCCATTCACAACTCTATACTCTGCCCCTTTCCTTATAAAACTGACAACACCACCCCTCTACCAACTAACCGGTCAAGCCTAACGACAATATAATCCTGCACAGGAAAAAAAAAACCTAAAATGTGCTGGTTTCCTGAACAGATATAACATCCGGAGAATCGGAAAATCAGAAATGAACTTCTTAAAGTCTTGTCCATTATAAATCAGTGTACTCGCATTTCATTGCAATATTTTAATCCTATTATGTATGTTGACGAGTAGACTGGGATACAGATACCCCACCCAACAAATCTTCATTTAAAGCTTCCTACAAAACACCAGTTACACCAAGATACCTTTCTGCAGCTTTCACAATAATTTTAATTAACTCGGTAGGATGAGATGCCTGATCAGTACAATTCACCACATTGGTTATAAACATCACAAACTTCATTTTATCCAGCAGTGAAGTATCTTTGGTGAGAGCACTGTGATAGCGGCATATATCCACTGACGTCACAGTCTGTCCTCTGAGTGGGATCACTTTATCCAGTTTACCTGCTCTGCTTGCTGTACTTGTCCTTGAATAGGCCCTTTTGCTCACTGTGTTGTTCTGAACCAATTGAACTGGTCACTCATGCCTTACTAAACCAATCCCTTCCGCCTACACAAGGAACACATCCATCCATTCTCCTCACATTGACGTGGGATCTAATAGCCTCTATCACATCTGCCTCCACCACCACCCCTGACATTCACTCCAGACACCCATCACTATTGGAATGAAAAACAAAACTTGAAACGCAAATCTCCTTTAAACATTCTGAGTCAGGTTTTTAACATCATTGTGTTTTCTAATTGTTTTTGTTTAACAGCAGCTATGTAGAGAAAAGATACAAAATTACACTAAATTACAAAATACTTCAATAGTGTAAAAAGGACCAATGAGGATGTGTTCCCCCTTCCTCCTGAAGTGCATGCCCACTGGCATTGGACATTTCCTCCTTAGAGAAAAAATCCCGGCTGTCCACTCTGTCTGTGTCTCTCACATTCCTGTAAACGTCTGTCACACCTCCCTCAGCCTCTGCCACTCCGGAGAAAATTACCCGAGATTGTCCGGTCTCACTTTATCCAGGCAGCATCCTGTTAAGCCTCTTCCACTCACCATCCAAAACCTCCGTATTATTCCTGTCTTCGAATGTAATTCTCCAGATGTGGTTAAACTAGAGATTTATACAACTGCAACATAACTGCCTGACAATGGAACCACTATCTGGGAGTTATGAACTCGGATTCCAAGATCTCTCTGTAGATCAACACAGTCCAATCTCGCCCCATGAATATAACAGCAACGAGATAATGCTGAGGCTTTATAAGACACGAGTCAGGCCGCACTTGGAGTATTGTCAACAGTGTTGGGCCCCACATCTCAGACAGGATGTGTTGTCTTTGGAGAGAGCCCAGAGGAGGTTCACAAGGAATATTTGGGAATGAAGGGGTTAAAATATGAGGAGCACTTGGCAGCTTTGACCCTGTGCTCACTGGAACTCAGAAAAATACGGGGCATCTCATTGAAACCTACCGAATGTTGAAAGGACTGGATAAGGTGGATGCGGAGAAGGTATTTCCTGTGGTGGGGCACAGCCACAAAGTCGAGGGGCCACCTTTTCAAACAGAGGTAAGCAGCTTATGTTTTTATTAGCCAAGGTGTATTGGATCTGTGGAATGCTCTGCCACAGACTGCGGTGGAGGCCGAGTGTGTGGGTATATTCAAGGCGGCATTTGATCGTTTCCTGATCGGTCAGGGCATCAAAGGATATGGCGGGAGGTCAGATATCTGGAATTGAGTGTGATCTGGGATCAGCCATGATGGAAAGGTGGCTGACTCAATGGGCTGAATGGCCTAATTCTGTTCCTATGCCTTAGGGACTTAAGAACAGAAGCCCCCTCAATCATGATGAATCTCCTCTGCACTCTTCCATCACAAAACATCCTTTGTACAGAATGCTAAGTGGAACTGATTGCAACTTTTCAAGTTGAGGGGAATAGAGACGATGGTTGGGACAGAACCCCTCCCTTACGGCACTAACACAGGCCCTTTGACCCAACCTTTCCATGCTGTCCTCCTGTCCATTTAAACTAATCCCTCTGCCTGTCTTTGACACAGAACACAGAAATCTACAGCACATTACAGGCGCTTCAGCCCACAATGTTGTACTGACCATGTAACCTACACTAGAGACTGCCTAGGATTTCCTGATCGTATATCCCTCTATAACCATATAACCATATAACAATCACAGCACAGAAAACAGGCCATTCCGGCCCTCCTAGTCCGTGCCGAACTCTTAATCTCACCTAGTCCCACCTACCCGCACTCAGCCCATAATCCTCCACTCCTTTCCTGTCCATATACCTATCCAATTTTACCTATCTAAGTATCTCTTAAAATATCCTATTGTATCCACCTCCACTACCGTTGCCAGCAGCCCATTCCATGCACCCACCACTCTCTGTGTAAGAAACTTACCCCTGACATTCCCTCGGTACCGACTTCCAAGCAGCTTAAAACTACGTCCCCTCGTGTTAGTCACTTCAAGCCTGGGAAAGTGCCTCTGGCTATCCACATGGTCAAAGCCTCTCATCATCGTATACACCTCTATCAGGTCACCTCTCATCCTGCGTCGCTCCAAGAAGGAAAGGCCAAGTTCACTCAATCTATTCTCATAAGGCATGCTCTCCAATCCAAAAGCAACATCCTTGTAAATCTACTCTACACTCTCTATAGTATTCACATCCTTCCTGTAGTGAGGCCACCAGAACTGAACACAGGATTCCCAAGTGGGGTCCAACTAAGCCCACAGCCCTGCCGTGTTGGGGTACAATTACTTATGTACAGGTTAGGAGAAATATAGCTTCAACATCACCTCACAGCTCTTGAACTCAATCCCACGGTTGATGAAGGCCATCACACCAGACGCCTTCCTAACAACACTGCCAACCTCCACAGCAGCTTTGAATGCCGTATGGACATGGACCCCAAGATCTCTCCGACCCTCCACACTGCCAAGAGTCTTACCATTAATATTATATTCTGTGTTCAAATTTGACCTGCAGAAATGAACCTCCTCATCTGTGTTGAACTCCATCTGCCACTTCCCAGTTCTGCATCTGAGGCGAGGAAATAGATTGCTGAGCCTCTGACTAGGATCATTATGTCCTCATTGTCCACGGGAATGGTACCGGAGGATTAGAGGGAGGCGAATGTTATCCCCTTGTTCAAAAAGGGAAGTAGGGATAGTCCGGATAATTATAGACCATTGAGCCTTACATCTGTGGTGGGAAAGCTGTTGGAAAAGATTCACAAATATAGGATTTATTGGCATTTAGAGAATCATGGTCTGATCAGTGACAGTCAGCATGGCTTTCTGAAGGGCAGATCGTGTCTAACAAGCCTGATGGAGTTCTTTTAAGAGTGACCTTAAGAGGTGACGTTAAGAAAGCTTATGGGGCGTTAGCTTTCATAAGTAGAGGGACAGAGTTTAAGAGTCGCGATGTAATGATGCAGCTCTATAAAACTCTGGTTGGGCTACACTTGGAGTACTCTGTCCAGTTCTGGTCACCTCACTATTGGAAGGATGTTGAAGCATTGGAAAGGGTACAGTGGAGATTTACCAGAATGCTGCCTGATTTAGAGAGTATGGATTATGATCAGAGATGAAGGGAGCTAGGGCTTTACTCTCTGGAGAGAAGGAGGATGAGAGGAGAAATGATAGAGGTATAGTTGATATTAAGGGGAACAGATAGAGTGGACAACCAGCGCCTCTTCGCCAGGGCATCACCGCTCAATACAAGCGGACATAGCTTTAAGGTAAGGGCGTGGAAGTTCAAGGGGGATATTAGAGGCAGATTTTATACTCAGAGTGGTTGGTGCGTGGAATGCACTGCCCGAGTCAGTGGTGGAGGCAGATACACTAGTGAAGTTTAAGAGACGACGAGACAGGTATCTGGAGGAATTTAAGCTTAGGGAGGCAGAGTTTAAGGGTCGGCACAACATTGTGGGTCGAAGGGCCTGTACTGTGTTGTATTGTTCTATGTTCTATCTATTTCTCGCTGGAATCTCTCTTTTAATTTATTTTTTATTGAAGGCACGACACAGTACAGAAAACGTAATGCAATACATTTTCCTCCATTTTGCTTTTATACCTTACCCCTAAACAACACCAAAACGTCATCAGTGGGGCCTTCTGGGAGTAGTAGTCATTGGTCCTCGCTCGCTCCCTGTCAAAGCATGTTTCGTCAGCCACCACAGACGTCACCGAAACAGACCCACCGAGGCGCGAAGGGGAATCACACCCGTCCTTGTGGGCGCCGAGGCCGGCGACACCGACAGAAGCGAATCGCTGATCTCCGCCATGGCGATGGAGCGGAAGAGGAGGGGCTGATCATGGGCCGATTTCCTCCAGCCTATCGTAGCTCAGACTTAACACTGACCCCTGCTGTCACTGGCTGCAGTGCCTGTCGCTCAAATGGGAACTCAGAGGATGATTAGTTTATATGAACGTCAGTCAGCCTTCCTGTCTTTATGAGTTTGGATTTGGATTTATAACGGGACAGGAAGCAAATTGGGAGAAATGTGAGTTTTTATGTGATGGTGCATCAGTCTCCGAGTTACATTATTAACAATAAAAGGGCAAAGTAAGTAGCCGATTTACTGGAGGTTATACGGAGTTAATATTGGAAGGGATATCAAACTTGGAATTGTTTGGGATATGATCTAGAAAGTGGGGTGATTTGTGGGGATCATAATATTCCAGTGTTGATTAATGCGGGCAAAATGATTGTTACTGAAACAGGAAAGTTTGTGTTACTGGCTGGGTCATTTGCTGAGATTCATAATCAGGGTAATTTAAGTGTAGAAGTTAAACAATGTAGGGATATGTTTTTCAGTGAATACTCTGAAGTGCTGGAAGTCAGCTGTAGCAATGACAGTATCACTGATGGAGAGATTTCTTTGTATGAATTTAAGAAGTCTATTAATAATGCAGGTCAAGTGTCCCCAGGAAAAAGTGATATTTGAAATTGTAGTTGTATATAATTCTCTTTTGTGAAAATATTAAATGTTTGAGTTGTGCATCTACTTTCCTCATGGAAAATGGAAATAGTAGTGCCTATTTATAACCTGGCAGATCCCCATTTGATTCTTCTTGTTATGGGCTGAAATTGTGAATGTCTCATTTATGTAAACTGATGGAATGTATGGTAATCAAACGCTTGAGTTATATTTTGGAAAGAGTGGTGATAAAGTGTTTTATCAGAGTGGATTTCGGAAGGGTGAAATGACATTAGATTCAGTTTTAGGTTTGGAAGATGATATTCGGAAAGCACAATTAAATAAAGATGTTGTAATAGCAGTATTGCTTGATACTGAAAAGGGAAATGATATGGAAGGAAGGACTTTTGGTTAAATTATGGAAATTAGGAGTGAGGGGAGATTTTATAATTTTTCGGAGTTTTTTAAATTTGGACCGACTGTGCAAGTACCGGTCGGCATGTTATGTTTGTGTTTCTATGAGATAGAGAATGGGATCCCACAGGACAGTATTTGTAGCCCTTCATTATTAATATTATGATTAATGATATTTTCTCTGAGATGGGAAAATGGGATACCCTGGGTAAATCACAATATACAGATGATTTAGCTTTATAGATTATAGGTATTAATTGCAATTTACAATTAATAGGTCAAACAGTGGGCAAATTGATGTGGATTTTAAGCTTTCAGTCATTAAAACACATTACATGGTTTACAAACAGCATTAATAGACTTGCACTTGATTTTATATTATATGATTAATATCTTGAAGAAGTGTCAGTGGTAAGATTTCTCAGTATGTGGATGGATAATAAGCTGACATGGAAGCACCTATCAGTAAAATAATTGATAAATGTAAAGGAGCTTTAAATCTCCTCAGACATATATGTGGGTATTCTTTGATGCAACATGAAAATCTTTGTTGACCAATTATATTTGTTTAATTTGATCTGTTCTTGATTATGTCTGTGTGGCTAATGGATCAGCTCCATCTTCAAATTAAAAATGTTTGTATGTGATACAATTACAGACTTTAAGATTTTTTTCTGATGCAGTAATGTCGTCTCCTGTTTTGGCTTTACTGATTGCAATGGGACAATTGCCCTTAAAGTAACAGAGGTTCAAGTTGATGTCAACATACTGGATTAATTTGCGGGGGCAAGGAAATGATCATCCTGTTAAAGGTGTGCTGGAGGACGGTTGGGGACATCACAAGAAAAGTGTTTTTTGTTTTGAGTGGCTGGGTTCTTATCACGATGGGAATATGAGTGTATTTGATGGTACAATATGTCCTACTGTAGCTTTCTCTGTAACCCCACCTTGTTTTTTCCAATGACTTCAGTTGATCTTAGGTTACATGATTCAATTCACTTCTGCATGAGAGTCCGTTGTTTCATCAGTACATTAATGAAAGTTATTATCATACAGTAACCATTTTTACAGATGAACCAAAAGATAATTTAATTGGAGATGTTGGTGTGGCTGTTTTTGTGTGCCTGAATTGCAGGTAATGATAAAGAAATGACTTATAGTCATTTATCAGCATAGAAAGCAGAATTCTTTGCGAACAGGTTATGCTTACAGTGGGTGGAGGAAATTGGTCCTTATAATTTGCTCAGAATACATTTCGGTTTTGATGACTTTTAAACAGTTCATTCTGGCAGTAGGTCAGATTGACTGTTGGAAACTTGTCAAACGGTACTTCATATATAAAGTTTGATTTATGTGTCTGCACATTATGGGCCCTGCACATCACACTGTTGAGGGAAGTGATGGGGTTGACTGTTTAGCACTAAAAGTTGTTAAATGTTAAGCTGTGGATATAGACCTTCCACTTAGCAAATTAGAAGCTAAAGGTTTGGTAGTGTTAAGAATTAGGGGCTTATGGCAAGACGTAGGATAATGGACATAAGGACAGACACCTTTACAGAATACATAAACCTGTTGGGTTTATAGAAGAAGGACTTAAAACAAGGGAAGGAATGATATTGACATGACATAGAAATTCCCACACTGCTTAATTATGCCTTGTATCTAATTGGAACACTTCATTCTGTGTCGTGTACATTTTGTCATTATGAAACTATCGAAACACATACTATCTCAATGTGAAGCGTATAAGGCTGAAGAAAAATCAAATGCAGTCTTCAGTACAATCTTTGCGAGGGTAGATAGTTTTCAGATAAAAACTTTATTACATTATCGGACTGACTTTAAATTAATTCACAGTTTGATCTGGAAAAGGCATGTAATAATTGTGTTAAACCTAAGGAAATGGCATATACGGTAGCAAAGGTGAGTGGGATGTTGGATTATTGGGATGCTCTTAAAATCCAACAAAAGGCAACGAAAAAAGCCATAAGAATGGTCAAGACGAAACATGAGTGCAAACTGGCCAGTAATATAAATCAGGAGACTAAAAGTTTAGTTTTCAGTTACATGAAGAGTGAAAGGGAGATGAGAGTTGAACTGGACCACCGGAAAATGATGCTGGTGAAGTAGTAATGGGGGACAAAGAAATGGCAGATGAACTTAATGAACAATCTTCACTGTCTTTTCCAGTCAGCACCGCCCCTACTTGTCTCAATTAACCTGTCTCATTACGGGTGAACTTTAGGACCCGGGGGAGCTCAGGACCCGCCACCCACAGCTGCTGCTGAATCACCGGTGTTTCTGTTCGGTTGACGGATGCGGTGAACGAGTTCAAATTAATCGATTGATAATTCTCATCTCGTGTTTATTTCACTCCATAATCCATAGAACACTACAGCACAGAAAACAGGGCACTTGGCGCTTTTAGTCTGTGCGGAAACTTTATTCCGCTTGCCCCATTGACATGCACCCAGTCCATAACCCTCCAAACCTCTCCCATCCATGTATCCATCCAATTTCTTCTTAAAACTTAAGAGTGAGCCCGCATTTACCACGTCAGATGGCAGCTCGTCCCACACTCCCACCACTCTCTGAGTGAAGAAGTTCCTCCTCATGTTCCCCCTAAACCTTTCCCCTTTCACCCTAAAGCACCTTGTCAAAGGCCTTACTAAAGTTCATGCAGACAACATCCACAGCCTTTCCTTCATCTGCTTTCTTGGTCACCTCCTCGAAAAAGTCTACAAGATTCATTAAACACGATCCACCACGCACAAAGCCATACTGATTATCCTTAATCAGCCCTTGGCTGTCCAAATGCTTATATATCCGTTCTCTCAGAACATCTTCCAATAATTTACCTACTACTGATGTCAGGCTCACTGGCCTGTAGTTACCTGGTTTACTATTGGAGCCTTTTTTAAACAACGGAATAACATGAGCTACCCTCCAATCCTCCGACACTGCACCCGTGGCTAAGGACATTTTAAATATTTCTGTCAGGGCCCCTGCAATTTCTACACTAGTCTCTCTCAAGGTCCGAGAAAATATCAAGTCAGGCCCGGGAGATTTATCTACTTAGTTCTATCATGTATAAACCTTTTTTCATTTCTTTCTATACATGCAGTCCTCGCAAGATCGTTATCTTCCTCCACATCACTATTTGCTCTAACACTCTGGTTCCCCTCCCTCTGCAAATCTAGTTTAAACCCCCCGAAGCAGCACTTGTAAATCTACCCGCAAGGATGTTAGTCCCCCTCCAGTTCAGGGGCAAACAGTCCCGTCGGAACAAGCCCCACCTTCCCGGGAACAAAGCCCAATTGTCCAGATACATGAAGCCCTCCCTCCTGCACCATCTCCTTAGCCACGTATTTAGCTGCACTCTCCGCACATTTATATTTACAGGGACTTGACTCCTGACGCCGGTCCTGGGATCCGACCCGTTTACAGACCCGGAGCGGAACCGGAGCAGATTCGCAGCCACTGGTTTTCATCCCAGGTCGCGAAGAAAGGATAAAGTTTCCCCGTGAATTTAATCCCAGTGACGGTGTGGAGATGGGACTTGGTCTCCGCGTTGTAAAATGAAACTGTCCCGGACTCGTAACTGAGATAAACTCCCACCCTCCCGGGGATGGGACCGGTAGCGAGACGGGACTCGGGGGAGATGAGACCATGGAACACGTCATAATCCAGATATAACACGTCACAATACCGCCTGATGACCCAGAATCCGGTCTCCGGACTCAGACTGAACCGTCCCTTCCTCTCCACAGACTCTGCGGCGACTCCTAGACACCAGAACCGATTCCCCGTCACCTCCACCTCCCAGTCATGTCTCCCCGATGTGAATCCCTCCGATCCCAGCACACAAGCCCAGTCAGTGAATCTCTTCCCGGTGTCAGGGAGATCCCTCCGGGTCCAGGTCCATCTCACACCCTTCCGATCTTCAGACACCTCGAGACACGGATTCGCCGTTTCCACATCCAGGGTGACAGAGACTGGAGGGAGAAGCAGAGAATTAGAGAGTCCCCGGGGATCGGGGGGAGACTCGGGCAGCGCGGCCCCGGGGATCGGGGGGGGGGTGGGGTAGACTCGGGGAGCACGGCCCTGGTGATCGGGGGGAGACTCGTGCAGCGGGGCCCCGGGGGTCGGGGGGAGGTTTGACCCGACGAAAGCGGGTGGACAACTAATGTCTCCCCAAGGGGAGAGGGGAAACATCATCCCTCACTCCTGCCTGTTGACCCCTGAAAGAATTTTGAGTTACCATGAGATCTCTCATTCTTCGAAACTGGGAACAGAGAACATAGAGCAGTACAGCACAGGATCAGGCCTGTCATACAATGTTCACATTCATTTGTGAGTGTGAAGTGGGGCAATGTGATGATTTGAGACAGTAAAGGAGGTGATAATGGGAACCAGTAGTGGAGAGATGAATGGCAGATTGAAACAGGAGGGGGAGGGGTGGAAAGCCTGTGGGTGAACTGTGTGTGTAGATGTAATGAGAAGCTAGAGGGGGCAAAGATGGCAGATGAGAATGACTTTGTGCAATTTCCCAAAACCCCATTCCCCCGCAGCCCCTCATTAGGACACAGGATAAATTTGCAGGAACCCTTAAGCAACACAGGTCCTGATGAAGTGTTTCAGTCTGAACCGTGGACTGTTTACTCTTTTCCATAGAAACTTCCCGGCCTGCTGTTCCCCCAACAATTTGTGTGTGTTACTCTGCTTTAAATACACTCATTTATTTGGCCTCCACAGTTGCCTGTGGCAGATTTACTATCCTGTGGATAAAATAATTCCTCCTCATCTCTGTCCTAAATGGACATCCCTATAGTCGGAGGCTGTGCTTACCGTTCTCGACCCACCCACATCCTCCCAACATCAACTCTCTCCAGACAGGTGTCAGAGAGATCTAGCGAGACCCTTCATCAGGACCTGTTTGATTTTTAAAGCAGATGTTAATAAGAAAACTTCTTGATCAGTCAGAGGCTCAAAAGTTACGGGGAGGAGGCAGGAGAATAGGGTTGAGAGGGATAATAAATCAGCCATTCTTCTAAACTCCCATGAGTACAGGCCCAGAACCATCAAACACTACTCATATGTTAACTCTTTCATTCCCAGAATCATTCTTGTGAATCTTCTGGACCCCTCCAATGCCAGTACATGTTTTCCAATAGAAGGGACCCGAAACTGCTCACAATACTCCAAGTGTGGTCTGACCAATACCTTATAAAACCTCAGCATTACATCCTTGTTCTTGTACTCTAATCCTCTCGAAATGAAAGCAAACATTGAGTTTGCCAATCTTACCACTGACACAAACTGCAAGTCAACCTTCAGGGAATCCTGCACAAGGACACCCATGTCCCTTTGCACCTCTGATTTTTGAATTTCGCCCTGTTTACAGAATTGTCTATGCGTTTCATTCCTTCGACCAAAGTCGTACCTGGCTAAGTTTGTACCTGCCAAACTCTACCTGCGCTACAAGATCCTTATTACGTTTACTGGTGCATTCAAATAAGACCATAAGACAAAGCAGCAGAAGCCGTCCCTTCGAATTTGCTCCACCATTTCATCAGGATCTGATCCATTCTCCCATTTAGTATCTTCTTTGATATTATTTGCTAGCTTTCTTTAATAGTTCATCTTTTCCCTCTTAATGGCCTTCTTAGATTCATTTTGTAAGCTTTTAAAAACTTCCCAATCCTCTGTCTTCCCAGTAATTTTTGTTTCCTTGAATGCCCTCTCCTTTGCTTTTACTTTAGCTTTCACTTCTCTTGTCAGCTACGGTCGCATCCTTTTTCCATTCGAAAATTTCTTCTTTTTTGGAATATATCTGTCTTGCACATTCCTCACTTCTCGCATAAACTCCAGCCACTGCTGCTCTGCCGTCCTCCCGCTAGTGTCCCTTTCCAGTCAAATTTGGCCAGTTCCTCTCTCGTGAAACTGTAATTTCCTTTACACCACTGAAATACCGACGCGTCGGATTTCGGCTTCTCTTTCTCAAATTTCACAGTGAACTCAATCATGTTACGATCACTGCCTCCTAACGGTTCCTTCACCTCAATCTCTGTAATCACCTCTGTGTCATTACACAATATCCAATCCAGTACCTCTGATCCCCTAGTGGGCTCAACAACAAGCTGTTCTGAAAAGCCATCTCGTAGACATTCTACAAATTCTCTCTCTTGAGATCCAGTGTCGACCTGATTTTCCCAATCCACTCGCATGTTAAAATCCCCCACAATTATCATAACACTGCCCTTCTGGCAAGCCTTTTCTATTTCCTGTTGTAATTTGTAGTCCACCTCACTGCAGCTGTTAGGAGGCCTGTATATAACCGACATCAGGTCCTTTTACCCCTGCGATTTCTTAGCTCAACCCAGAAAGATTCTTCCGATCCTATGTCACCTCTTTCCAATGATTTAATATAATTTCTTACCAATAAAGCCACGCCACCCCCTCTGCCTACCTGCCTATCCTTCCGATACACCGTGTATCCTTGGACGTTCAGCTCTCAGAGACATGCATCCTTTAGCCACGTCTCAGCGATGGCCACAAAATTATACCTGCCAATCTGTAGCTGTACGACAAGATCATCCACCTTATTCCTTATGCTGTGTGTATTTAAGTATAACACCTTAAGTCCAGTATTTGGTACTTTGATTGCACTGCAACTCATCCCAGTGGCTGCAAATTTGCCCCATCACCTGCCTGTCCTTCCTGACATCTTTACTGTTCACTATTTTAGATTTATTTCTGTTTTCCCCCTCCTCCACTCTATCATTCAGATTTACCATCCCCCTGCCAAATTAGTTTAAACCCTCCCTGACAGCTCTATTAAACATTCCCGCTGTGGTTCAGGTGTAACCCGTCCTTTTCGAACAGGTAATACTTCCCCCTAAAGAGATCCCAATGATCAAAGAATCTGAAGCCCTGCCCCCTGCACCAGTCTCTCAGCCACGCATTAATTTGCCTGATCCTACTATTCTTGCCCTCGCTAGCACGTGGCACAGGTAGCAATCCTGAGATTACTACCCTGGAGGTCCTGCTTCTCAGCTTCATTCCTAACTCCCGGAAATCTCTCTTCAGGACCTCCTCCCTTTTCCTCTCTATGTCATTCGTACCAACATGTACCAAGACAGCTGGCTGCTCGCCCTCTCCCTTCAGAATATTCTGGACCCGATCCGAGACATCCCGTACCCTGGCACCTGGGAGGCAACACACCATGCGGGTATCTCTACCAGGCTCACAGAATATCCGGTCTGTTCCCCTGACTATGGAATCCCCTATGACTACCACATTCCTCTTCCCCTCCTTCCCTCCTGCACAATAGCACCAGGCTCAGTGCCAGAGACCTGGTCACCGTGGCCGTCCCCTGTCAGGTCATCCCCCTCAACAGCATCCAAAACGATATACTTGTAGGCTGGGGGGGGCAGCCACAGGGGTGCTCTCCACTATCCGGGCATTTCCCTTCCTTCTCCTGACAGTCACGCAGTTTTCTGACCCCTGTAGCCTCGGGATGACTACCTCCCTGTAGCTCCTGTCTATCACCTCACCATTTTCTCTAATAAGCAGTAGGTCATCAAGCTGCAGCTCCAGATCCCTAACACGGTCTCCGAGGAGCTGCATCTCGGTTCACCTGGTGCAGATGTGTCTATCAGGGAGGCTGGAGGTCTCCCAGGCTTCCCACATCTGACACCCTGAACAAAGCACTAACCCTGCAGACATGCTACCTAATTCTACAGGAATGCAACAAAGAAACTACTCACCCACTTACTTCGCCAAACACACGAACTGTTTAAACCGTTAGCTAATGTGCCCTGCTGTTTCCCCGTCCGTCGGGCTGATTTGCCAAGGGGAGAAAAAGAGTCGGTGCCTCGCTCTCGACTCTTCCCGTTACCGCCTAAGCCCGTTGAGCCAAAGCCCTACAATCTGCTGCCAATCCGCTGCCCGCTGTATAGGGTGGTCATCTTTTTAAACTCTCCGCGCTGTCCTGCGCAGTCTCGCCGTTCTTGTACACGAAGTTTTTTAAAAAAACTGCCTCCCTTCAGAATTTAGCTCCCACGCCGCCCTTCTTGTCCCAATCTAAAAAACACCTTCAGTCCTGTATTCATCAGCCAATTCCACACTGTCCACATGAAATTCAGCAAGGCCTTTGATGTCGATGATAGACCACACTTGGAGCATTGTCTGCATTTCCGGTTCCCGAATATGGGGAGGGTGTCATTACACTGGACAGCAGGCTTCAGGAGGATGTTACCAGGACTGTGGGCTTGGGTTAAAAGCAGAGAGTGGATAAGCTTGGGCTATTCAGTTGTAGTGTAGGATGTTCAGGTATGACCCCGTATCGAGTAAATAATTCATAAGGAGCTTAAATAACGTTTCTTTTTGCAAGAAATGGGAGTATAGAACCAGAAGCCTCGGATTGAAAGTGAGACGGGAAATTTTTCTGAGTGGTCTATCGGGTAACATTCTCATAGAGAGGGAGGTTGGTAAATGGAATTTGCCCTCAGACGCTGTAGAAACAGGTAAAAATAAAATATTGTAAAATAAATTTGGGCAGGTACACAGATGGGAAATGGTTAGAGGGATGGGGGGGGGGGCAAACACACACAAATGGGCCATGCTCAAGAAGACATCTTAGTCTTGCAGATTGACGAAGTGGGCCGTGAGTTCAACATCCATCAAACCCTCCCAGATCATCCTCCTGAGGAATCTCACCCCGGAGTCTGTCTGTGATGTGTTGATGTGACGTCACGTCAGAGGGCAGCTCAGTGCCACAGAACAGACAGTCTGGGTAAGGACGGCAGATTTCAATGCTAAATGGGAATTTGTGCCTATTTCTGTGGCCGTGTGTCACACTCTGATAGTATATCAGTGTGTGTGTGTGTGTGTGTGTGTGTGTGTGTGTGTGTGTGTGTGTGTGTGTGTGTGTGTGTGTGTGTGTGTGTGTGTGTGTGTGTGTGTGTGTGTGTGTGTGTGATTGTGGTAAATATCCGTGTGGTGGGTATACATATTGAAGCAGAGTGTGCACATTGAAGAATTTGTATGTTACAGTGGGTCATCACTTGTCTGGTGTGTTGAGTTGTTTAAATGAATAAATGACTGTCTCTGAAGAGATTGGTTTCCAGGTTACTGAGGGAAATAACAACGTACATTGCTGAGGCTCTGACTACAATCTGCCAGTCCTTCCTGTGTATGTGTGTGAGGGAGCTTTGCCAGGCCGGTTATGCTGTGTGTGCTTCTCCCGAGATGAAATCTTGACCCATGTCAATGCTTGTTGGTGTGTCCGAGCTCATTCTCACAATGCTTCAATGTAGTGGTCTGATCACCATAAGACATAGGAGCAGAATTAGGCCATTTGCCCATCGAGTCTGCTCCGCCATTCAATCATGGCTGATCCTTTTTTCCCTCCTCAGCCCCACTCCCTGGTCTTCTTCCCGTAACCTTTGATGCTGTGTCCAATCCAGAACCTATCAAGCTCTGCCTTAAATACACACAAGTTCCGCAAATTTACCAGCCGCTGGCACAAATTTCTCTGCATTTGTTTTAAATAGACACCCCTCTGTCTTGAGGCTGTGCCCTCTTGTCCCAAACTCCACCACCAGGGGAAACATCCTTTCCACATCTACTCTGTCTTGGACTTTCAACATTCGAAAAGTTTCAATGAGATTCCCCCTCATCTTTCTAAATTCCAGCGAGTACAGACACAGAGCTATCAAACGTTCCTCGTATGAGAACTCTTTCATTCCTGGAATCATCCTTATGAAATGAACCTTCTGCAATGCCAGGACATCTTTTCTTAGATGAGGAGCCCAAAATTGTTCACAATACTCAAGGTGAGGCTTCACCAGTGCCTTAAAAAGCCTCAGCATCACATCCCTGCTCTTGGATTGAATGCTAACATTGGATTCTAAACCACAGATTAAAAGCCAGGAGCAACAGGCTCCGGGACAGCTTCTTCAACCAGGCCATCAGACTGATTAACTCATGTGGACAGAACTGTATTTCTATGTTATATTAACCAGCCTGTTGTACATATTATTTATCATAAATTACTATCAATTGCACATTGCACATTTAGACGGAGATGTAACATAAAGAATTTTAATCCTCATGTATATGAAGGATGTAAGTAATAAAGTCAATTCAATTTAAATCAATTTCATATTTATTTTTTTCATCCCAATCATTCTTTCAGTTCCTCTCTGTAGATATTTAAAAGCTTCCCAATCCTCTGTCTTCCTGCTAATTTTTGTTTTGTTGTATGCCCTCTCTTTTGCCTTTACATTAACTTATCTTCCCTTGTCAGCCACAGTTTTACTATTTTGCCATTTGAGTATTTATTTATTTTTGGAATACATCTAACCTTCACCTTTCTCAATTTCCCAGAAACTGACACCATTTCTGCTCTGCTCTCATCCCTGCCAGCATCTCCTTCCAATTTGCTTTGGCTAACTCCTCTCTCAGACCACAGTAATTTCTTTCACTCCTCTGAAATACAACAATGTCAGACTTTACTTTCTCCTTATCAAATTTCAAGTTGAACTCAGTCATGTTGTGAGCACTGCTTCCTAAGGTTTCTTTTAACTACTCACCTCTGGTTCAATACATAACACCCAATCCAGTAGAGCTGTTCCCTGAGTAGTCTCAACGACAAACTGCTCTAGAAAGCCATCACATTGCATTCAACAAACTCACTCTCTTGAGATCCTTTACCAACCTCATTTTCCCAATTGACCTGCATGTTGAAATCTCCCATGATTATCATAACATTGTCCTTTTCATCAGCCTTTTCTATTTCCAGTTGTAATCTGTGGGCCTCAACCCACTGACTGTTGGGAGGCCTGTATATGACTGCTGTCAGTGTCATTTTTACTTTTGCAGTTCCTTACCTCAACCAACAAGATTCAACATCTTCCAATCCTATGTCACATCTTGCTGCTGATTTACCAGCAGAGCCACACCACCCCATCAGCCTTCCTTCCTTCCTCCGATACATTGTGTAATCTTGGACATTCAGCTCCCAACTACATCCATCCTTCAGCCACGATTCCGTGATGGCCACAACATCATACCTGACAATCGGTAATAGTGCAACAAGATCATCCACCTTATTTCTCATACTCCATGCATTGAGATATAACACTTTGTGAACTGTATCTGCTACCCTTTTTAATTCTGCATCCCTAATGCACTGATACTCACCCTGCTGGCTGCAATTTTCTCCTCGCATCTGTCCGCTCTATCTGGCAGTCTGACTGCATGCAATCTTTGCATTTTTACCATCAGTCCTATCCCTTCACTCCAGTTCCAACCCCCCACCCCAGCAAATTAGTCTAAACCCTAACCAATAGCTCTATGAAACCTCTCCCTCCGAGAATATTGTTCTCCCTCGGGTCGAGGTGCGACCCATCCCTTTTGAGCAGGTCATTCCTCCACCAGAAGAGATCCCAATGAATCAAGAACCTGAAGCCCTGTCCCCAGCACCATCTTCTCAGCCATGGTTTATCTGTCAAATTATCCTGTTTCTACTCTCACCAGCACGTGGCACAGGCAGCAATCCAGAAATTACAACCCTGGGGGTGCTGCTTCTGAGCTTTCTACCAAGCTCTCCAAATTCTATTTTCAGGACCTCTTTGCTTTTGCTTCCTATGTAATCGGTCCCAAGTTGCAAAATGATAGCTGGCTCTTGACCCTCCCTCTCCAAAATGCTGCAGACACGATCCGAGACGTCCCAGACCTTGACACCTAGGAGACAACATAGCATTCCGGTGTGTGATTCTTGTCCATAGATTCTCCTGTCTGTTCCCCGGACGATTGAGTCCCCGATCACTACTGCTCCCCTCTGCTCCCTCTATCAACAGTGAGAGTTGTTGATCCAGAAGAAGGTATTCCTACGTCAGTCAGAGTCTGCACTTGTGTATTTTCCTGACAATCCCCGTCAGCACACTGATACCCGTTTTTAGTCAGCATTAAATTCCCAGCATCTGTGGTAAGATTCAAATTCATGTCCTGGTGTGTTAGTGCAGTGTGTCTGGAATCAGGACACAGTGGTTCATCTGCCAGTCCCATGTATTGGTTGTATTGTGACCCTGTGCTGGTGTGTTCAGGGGTCTGACATCTCCAGCTGACCATGTGACAGTGATACCTCCCAGTCTGTGGGGTTGATGTGGAATAAACTTCAGTTCCCCTTCAGACCATTATTGCAGCCAATCCTTGCTTCAACTTATAACTTAATTGCGTTCATGAACAAGGAAAAATGAATCTTTCTAAATGTTACCTCGCTTAATGGCATCACGTTTTTCTCTCAGCACTGCGTTCAACAAATAGGGGTGAACGAATTTTCCAACCGGCAGGGCCTCATCTGTCACCGACAATTCCTGGATATCGTCATTAATCCTGTAAATATTAAACTGCTGGTGATAAACTGGAATTTTTGAACTACGTTACAAATCTGTGCAGGGTTTCAGTAAAGAGCATGTCCTACCTCCTCTTCCGACGAGCTTCCTCCTGAAATAAATAAAAACACAAATCTGATTAGACTTGGACCTACAGTCCACATCGTTGACCGATTCATTGCAGTTTAATTTACGATTAATTGTGCTGAAAATTCATCGCTTAAAGATTGTGTGTTGCTGATAAATGATCGAATATCTGTCTCCGAATGTCATTAGCGGAGTGATTGGAGGTTCCTCATGCAAGGAGAACACTCTGTGTGAGGACACCAGCAGCGGCAATTGATTTGGTAGAATTGGCCGCTGTGCTGTGTTTATTTCAAATATACCACTGTTCATTTAGTTCAATTTGACAGAAATAAATTCAAATTTAATCACTCACCTTGAGAAATATCACACCATCTTTTTGATCCACCTGCTCCTTTAACTTCAAGATTTCCTCCTGAATAAACCTGATATTCTCTTGAATCTCTTGAAGATTTTTCTCCATTGGATTAAGAATCCTCTTCTCTTCTTCCCTGAGATCCCTGAGTAAGCTCTGCTCTTTCTCAGTGATAATCTGGCGCAGTTCAGCAAACTGGGATGTGATGTGGGACTGAACGCTGTGTGACTGTTCCTGTCGAATGAAAGGTGAAGATTAGTTTACTGCATTGCTGTGTTGTATTTCCTTATGACATAAAAGTGACCATTCGGTCCATTGGGGTCCATACTACTTCTGAGACATTCCCGTCAACCCCATTTTCTCACGTTTTCCTGAAACCTACTCTCCCTCACTGACCCATTAACGGCCAACTGATTCACGTACACCCTCCTCGACCTTCTCAGGGTTAATTGTAATGAACCATTCATCCAGCATGTCCTTGGGATGTGTCTGGTCGCAGGGAGAACATGCAAACTCCACACAGACAGCAGCAGAGGTCAGGATCGAACCCAGGTCACTGGAGCTGCGATACTCGGCTATTCTGCATTAAATGGAGCAAAACCCGACAGTAATATCAGAAATTCCGCTCAGGAAGCCTCACCCGAACTCCGGAAATCTTCTCTTTCTGTTGCTGCTCCTTTTCCTGGAAGTCTGATTTCTTTTTTGTGAGAGAGTCTAAGGAAGATTTTAGCTGATCCTGGAAGTCAGAGAGTGAAGGAAATAGAAATAAAGATGCATCAAAAGAAACAGGTGATCAAACCCGATTATCACACAAAATGCCGGAGGAACTCAGTGAGTCAGGCAGCATCTATTCAGGAGAAATAAACAGTCGGTTTTCGGGATGAGACCCTTCATTAGGACTGAGAAGGAACGGGACAGAAGCCAGAATAAAAAGGTTGGGAATGAGAACCAGCTGACAGGTGACGGGTGAGACAACGTGAGGGGGAGCGTGGGGGAGGGTGATGAAGTGAGAAGTTGGGAGGGGACAGGTGGAAGAGGTAAAGAGCTGGAGAAGAAGGAATCTAATTCGAGAGGACAATCGACTATGGAGGAAACGGGAGGAACTGGGCTGTTTGCGTCCCTGAATGGTGACGAGGGAGGAGGTTAGGAGTCAGGTGATTCACTTGTCCTGCTTGCAGGTGTCAGTACCAGGAGGGAGATCAGTGGGGAGGAGCGAGTGGATAGATACAGGACGTAGAGAGCGATTCGTATGGAGAGCGGAGAGTTCGGGGTGCGGAGTTGGGCTGTGGGACGGAGAGATGCTAGAATCCCGTTGGAAATGGCAGAAATAGCAAAGAATGATATGTTGGTTATGGAAGCTCGTGTGATGATATGTAGGACAAAGGAAATATTTTAAGTATTGAACTAACGTTAGTTTTTACCATATAGTTTTTAACAGCTTCTTTAATCGGCCTGAAGCGGTGCTCTCGGTGTTCCTCCGCCACTGCACAGATCACACAGATCAGTGTCTTGTCCGTTTCACAAAACAGCTTCAGTTCTTCCTCATGTTCCTCGCAGTGAAGTTTTCTTTCCTTCCCTTTCGGATTCAGATTCAGATTTCGAGCTTTTTCAGCCAGATTTGCTAAGGCCCGATTCACCCTGAGGGTGCGGTCAGCAAACACCGCTCTACATTCCGGGCAGGAGTTTCTCCCCTCCCTTTCTCAACACCGTGTGATACAAGAGCGACAGAAGTTGTGTCCACACTCCAGTGACATCGGATCGGTGAAGAAATCCAGGCAGATGGGACAAATTACCTCCTCGGTCCAACTCTCGGCCTGTCCTTTCGAAGCCATGTTAACTCCCAGCACTTCCTGATTCAGAATGCTTTCACTTTCGGGGAGGGGCTGATCCCCTGCAGTACCGCGAGTGTCCACTACGCGCGCTGCAGTCTCGGAATGAACATTCTGCTGCTGGATATGTTCAGTGGAAATTCTGGCTATTTCCATGTTAGTGTGGGATCAACAACAAATTAAACAGGGAAAAGATAAGAAAACGCCCAATGGACTGTCTAATCCCGGCGACGAGCGTAGGTGAGTTGGCCATATGCCCAGCAACCCCATCTCGTAAACACCTAGAGCGACAAAAAAAGTTAGCTGTATGCCCAAAGGCCCCATCGCTCCGATCGGAAAAACCTTTCCGGATCGAGATCCTTCATCTGAACTGTCTCAACCCGAAATGTCGATTGTCCATTTCCCTCCACAGATGCTGCCCGACCCGCTGAGTTCCTCCAGCAGCTAGTTTTTTATATCTTTCTGCAGGTCTAAGAGAGTCAGAGTGGAGTGTAAAACGGTGGATAAGTAAACAGTGAAAACATGCCATTAATCTGGGGATGCAGAGAGAATATTGTGCTGTGAGGAGAGAGATGCAGTGGTGATGACCGACCTGTGGTTGCAGGAAAAAGCACAGGACTGGAGATTCTACGTCACAGGGTGGAAAATGTTATTTTTTCGGTAAGGTCCTGATTTCAACAGCCCTTCGTGAGAAAAACTTCGTGACTTCACCCATGTCCGTCCTGTCTCCAATAGAAGGCCTGGTCTCCTTCACTCTGGGCACAGATCAGATGTTGATACTTTTTTTGTATCAAAGTAAGCTTTATAAGCTTTATTCAGAATGATAAAACGTGCCAATACCTTTACCCAATGAATTTACATTCGTTCTCTATGGGGTCTGTTGTCGCTCATGTGCCCCCTGGGGTGGTGAACAATAATTGAGAGGCTTCCTCAGCAAACACGGGCTCTCCCAGTCGAGCAGTAGAGCGACCCGATAGTACCAATGGTGTCCCTGTAGTCTGGAATGTGCCAGTCGGCAGCATTCCTGCACGACAGGGGTTCCCAAACATTTTTTTAATGCCAAAGACCGATACCAGTAACCGTGGACCCCAGGTTGGGAACCGCTGCTCTCCGGACATCTCGGTGTGATGGCAGGCCAACAAGTTTCGAGTCTTTCCCCAAGTTGATGATCTTCCAGCAGCATTCGCTGTCCGTTTTCCTGCGCGTCCTGGGAACAGCCAGAGGATCAGTCAGCCTTCTGTCACGCAGCTGATGTGGCACAGGCCCTTGCATCTTTCTCCACAGATCTTCGCCAGCCCACAGTCCGCAAAGAGGTGAGTGAACGTCTCGTCTCCACTGCAGTAATCTCGGGGCAGCGCGCTGTGGGAGTGATCTCCGGGCATGCAGCAAGGATCAGACTGGGAGGGGCCCTCTCGTCTCCACTGCAGTAATCTCGGGGCAGCGCGCTGTGGGAGTGATCTCCGGGCATGCAGCAAGGATCAGACTGGGAGGGGCCCTCTCGTCTCCACTGCAGTAATCTCGGGGCAGCGCGCTGTGGGAGTGATTTCCGGGCATGCGGCAAGGATCAGACTGGGAGGGGCCCTCTCGTCTCCACTGCAGTAATCTCGGGGCAGCGCGCTGTGGGAGTGATTTCCGGGCATGCAGCAAGGATCAGACTGGGAGGGACGCTCTCGTCTCCACTGCAGTAATCTCGGGGCAGCGCGCTGTGGGAGTGATTTCCGGGCATGCAGCAAGGATCAGACTGGGAGGGGCCCTCTCGTCTCCACTGCAGTAATCTCGGGGCAGCGCGCTGTGGGAGTGATCTCCGGTCATGCAGCAAGGATCGGACTGGGAGGGACCGTCTCGTCTCCACTGCAGTAATCTCGGGGCAGCGCACTGTGGGAGTGATCTCCGGGCATGCAGCAAGGATCAGACTGGGAGGGGCCCTCTCGCCGCCAGACAGGTGAGGTCTTGGTGCCTGTTGGTGAGATCTGGTGATGAGGCATTCTGCCAGATGGTCTGGACTGTCTGCTCAGGGAACCACTCCACTGTGTCCATCCAGTCCTTCTCCTGCAGTAACTGCAGGACATTCCGTGCTGACCACTTCCTGGTGTTCTTCTGGTCAAAGATGCTGGTCTGAAAGAACTGTCACCAATTTCATTAACACAAGGTTCACATGGAGAAGCTTCCTGATTGAGACAGACACAGTCTCACAGGGTATTTACAGGGTAGGGGCAGGAATGATGTTTCTCCTGGCTGGGCAGTGGAACGAGGGATCACAGACTCAAAATCCGAGATCACCTCAGCAGGACTGAGATGAGGAGAAATTTCCCCAACACAGTGCAGTGAATATTTGGAGTTTTCTCCACAAGTTTCCTATATTAAACTGTCATATTCAGGGGCTCGGCGATGCTGGGAACTTTGCAGGAAAGTGGCGCTGAGGTCAAAGATCAGACATGTTCTGAGTGAGGGACAGAACAGCGCAACGGGCCGAACAGCAACGCCTGCTCCTGTTTCTTATTTTCTAAATCACGAGTTGACCTTTGCGCCTTGTTCTCCCTTGGCCTTCAGCCTGTCGGATTGCACAGGGGAGCGGTGAGAGCTCCGGAGTTCCATCAGCAGCCGCTGCGTTTATTTCATGCTCTTGCTATTTATCGCTATTTCCCCGTATTTGCATTTGCACAATTTGTATGTGGTTGTATGCGGTGACTTATCTGTACTCCGATAATAAGATTTACTTTGAAATTCGAGTTTCGGGAAACTTGCTTTAATTCTGAGAACAAACTGTGATTGACATCTGCAGCTCCCAGCAGCAGCCCGTCCTCCCACACTCACAGCCAATCAGCGATCACCGCTGGGAGCAGGATGCTCTCATTGGCTGAGGGGAGTCAGTGGGCGGGACGCTATGCGCCCGGCCGGGGCGGAGTTTGGAACCGGGACCGAGTGTGGCCGGAGACCGGGAGCTGCGCCTCGGGTTTCGGCTGCACCACCGGCGGGTCGTGAATCCTTTCGAAGGCTGAGCTGAAGAGACCGGCGGAGATTCCGTGAGATGTTTCAGCTACACGGAGGGCGCCTGGCCTTTCCCCGCCGAGGATCGGGGCCTGTTGTCTGGAGTTGCCTCCCAGACCCGTCCCTTTCTGCTGGGAGACGGGAGCTGCCCCGCAGCGGCTGCCGATGGATCTCCGGAGCTCTCACCGCTCCCCTGTGCAATCCGAACGGCTGAAAACCAAGGGAGAACAAGGCGCAAAGGTAAACTCGTGCTTTAGAAAATAAGTAACAGTGTCTGGCCACTCGGCCCGTTGCGCCTATTCCACCCTTTCCTCAGAATAGTCCTTTCTTTTTAAATCTTTTTATTGATTTTAATCAAACATAAATGAAACATGAATACAAAGAGCTTGAGAGTACATAATTAATAGATTAAGGTCTAAATACAAATAGATGATAATAACCTCCCAAACTCATAGTGGTTACAAAAAATGGAGAAAATAAGAAACCCTCCCCCCGCCCCCAAAAAAAGAAAAAAATACCTAACCGACATGGGCCATTGCATTATATCAATTATACACAGTAGCGTCAATAACTCCGCACCTCCATCCAAATAATTAAGGACAATAAAAGTAATGTTTAGGAAAAGTCAGTTTAGCTTATATGAAAATGTTGAATAAATGGTCTCCAAGTTTCTTCAAATTTAACTGAAGGGACAAAGACAACACTTGTAATTTTTTCTAAACTCAAACAAGAAATAGTTTGAGAAAACCACTGAAATATAGTTGGAGGATCAATTTCTTTCCAGTTCAATAGGATAGATCTTCTAGCCATTAATGTAACAAATGCCATCATCCACCGGGCTGAGGGGGGGATAAACGACTATTATCCACCATTGGTAAACCGAAAATTGCAGTAATAGGATGTGGTTGCAATTTGATATTCAGAACTGTTGAAATAATACCGAAAATATATTTCCAATAATTTTGCAAACAGGGGCAAGACCAGAACATGTGGGTCAATGAAGCGACTTCAGAATGACATCTGTTACTGGTTGGATTAACATAAGAATAAAATTGAGCGAGTTTATCCTTGGACATGTGAGCCCTATGAACAACCTTAAATTGTATTAGGGCATGTTTAGCACAAATAGAAGAAGAATT
The DNA here is from genome assembly GCF_048418815.1 of Hemitrygon akajei. Classification (NCBI taxonomy): domain Eukaryota; kingdom Metazoa; phylum Chordata; class Chondrichthyes; order Myliobatiformes; family Dasyatidae; genus Hemitrygon; species Hemitrygon akajei. The sequence goes on from NW_027331956.1 coordinate 618,234, forward strand.
GACTAATTGTAAAATTTTCTCCCACTGCCCTGTGGGTATAAGGCAGTGAAGTTCTTTTTCCCATTCCTTCTTCATTATTTCTGATACTCCTGGCTGTATTTTCATGATCATATGATAAATGATGGCTACTTAACCCTTCTGGCAAGGATTCAGAGCTAGAATTTTTTCTCTAATGTCCACTGGTCATAATTTCAGAAAATACTAACATTCAAGAAATTTCTAACTTGCAAGTATCTAAAAAAATGGTTTTTAGGCTGGGCAGCTGTTCAAAGGACATAAAACTGTTATCTAAAAATAGATCACGAAAACATGTTATACCTTTTGTTTTCCATAACACAAAGTCTTGGTCCATAAAAGACGACAGGAAAAAGAAGTTAGATATAATAGGGCTTGCTTATTCAAGCCAAAGAATTTATGAAATTGAAACCATATTCTTAATGTATGTTTAACTATAGGATTAGTTATTTGTTTATTCGGTTTAGATAAAGCAAAAGGAAACGAAGATCCTAATATAGAAAACAATGAGAAGTCTTGTACAGATTTACACTCCAGATTTACCCATTGTGGTCAAGGTACTATGACCGATTCTTGTGTCCAAAATATTAAATACTGAATATTAACTACCCAATAGTAAAATCTCAGGTTTGGCAAAGCAAACCACCTTCCTTCTTAGGCTTCTGTAAATATGTTTTACTTAATCTCGGATTTTTACTCTGCCACACATACGAGGATATTTTGGAGTCAATAATATGAAAAAAAAGATTTTGGAATAAAAATTGGTAATGCTTGGAATAAATATAAAAATTTGAGTAATACTATCATCTTGATAGTATTAATTTGACCAACCAATGGCAGAGATAATGGGGACCACCTGGTAACAAGTTGCTTGATTTGTTCAATTAAAGGTAAAAAATTAATTTTAAATAAACCCTTATGTTTCTTGGTAATTTTAATACCCAAATAAGTAAAATGATCTGTGACAACTTTAAATGGTAAGTGTTTATAAATTGGAACTTCCATATTTAATGGAAATAATTCACTCTTATTAAAATTCAGTTTGTAGCTAGAAAAGCTACTAAACTGAGCAAGCAAGGATGAAATATCAGGAATAGATCTCTCAGGGTCAGACATGTATAGTAACAAATCATCAGCATATAATGATAACTTATAAGTCCCTTACCCACAGGTAGTACCAAAAATATTAGGGGATTCACGAATGGCAACGGCTAAAGGTTCCAAAGCAATGTCAAATAATAGAGGACTTAAAGGCCAGCCTTGCCTCGTACCACGGGACAACTGATAAAAAGGAGATCTTTGATTATTGGTAAGAACCGAAGCTAAAGGTTTATAATACATTAATTTAATCCATTATATAAATTTTAAGCTAACATTAAAATTCTGCAATGTATTAAATAAATATAGCCATTCAAATTTATTGAATGCTTTTTCAGCATCTAAGGAAATGACATTCTGTTATTTTAGATGAAGAAGTATAAATTATATTAATTAATTTTCTAATGTTAAAAGATGAATAACAGGTTTTCATAAATCCGGTCTGATCTTCAGAGATAATTTGAGGTAATATATTTTCTAATCTAGTGGCCAGAATTTTGGTAAAAATTTTGGAATCCGTATTCAGAAAGGATATTGGCCAATAGGATGCACATTCAGTGGGGTCTCAATTCTTTTTTAAGAATTGGAGAAATGGAGGCATCATAAAAAGATTGTGGTTATTTACCTAAAGTTAACGCATTTTTAAAAATTTTACAAAGCCAAGGAGCGAGTATAGAAGAAAAGGAATTTAAACATTCAGCAGTATAACCGTCTGGACCAGGGGCTTTACCTGAATTCATTGAAAAAGGGAGTGGGTTCTCCTTTCCATACCCTGCCCGGGGACTTGTGAAACTCCTCAGGGTTATATATGGAACCTCTCGGATAGGGACAGGGAGTGGGTACCCCTTTCCCAGGCAGACGCCCGAAGGTGACCGGGAACCACCAGAGGGGCTGATGTAATACAAGCCATGGCACGGTGGGTCGCTGAGGTAAGGGAACCCATTTGAATGACAGCCCGACTGCACGCGGATTTTGGTGAATTTACCCGATAACTGCAGAAAAAAGGAGAATCCCTTGCGTACTTTATAGCTCGTTTTAAGGATACGTGAGAGTCCAATGCCAGCAAACCCCTGGACAGATCAGTATGTCAGATCAGTATGTCCAGTTGGCAGTGCAGACTTTTCTAAACTGTCTCAGACACAATCCTGCCCACTCGTTTAAGTTAACTAATCTCAATTCGCTGTGTCAGACCTGGCCCCAGGTGACATAAATTCTGATGAATATGGAGCGCAATTGACTCTGTAAGGGACTGGGGGTAGTGAGGAGACGGAGTACGGGTCCTGACAAAGAACCCAGAACGGGTGGCAGGATCGTGCGGACGGTGCAGATGAAGAGGACACTTGGCTAAGGACAGAAATGGGGTTTCTAGAAAGTGGGAACATTGAGCCAGAGATTGTCGCATTGCAATCACAGACAAGAATAATAAGAGGCAGGAAGAGAGCCAGGATCACAGTAATACTCGACAGAGTACCACATTTACTCTCCACAATCCCTTTGGTCCCGGATAGGGCAGGCCAGAGGGGACGGATGACAGTGATACTCGACAGAGTACCACATTTACTCTCCAGAATCACTTTGGTCCTGGATAGGGCAGGCCAGAGGGGACGGATCGCAGTGATACTCGACAGAGTAGCACATTTACTCTCCAGATTCCCTTTGGTCCCGGATAGGAGAGGCCAGAGTGGACCGATCACAGTGATACTCGACAGAGAACCACATTTACTCTCCACAATCCCTTTGGTCCCGGATAGGGCAGGCCAGAGGGGACGGATCACAGTAATACTCGACAGAGTACCACATTTACTCACCACAATCCCTTTGGTCCCGGATAGGGCAGGCCAGAGGGGACGGATCACAGTGATACTCGACAGAGTACCACATTTACTCTCCACAATCCCTTTGGTCCCGGATAGGGCGGGCCAGAGGGGAGTGATCACAGTGATACTCGACAGAGTACCACATTTACTCTCCACAATCCCTTTGGTCCCAGATAGGGCAGGCCAGAGGGGACGGATCACAGTGATACTCAACAGAGTACCACATTTACTCTCCACAATCCCTTTGGTCCCGGATTGGGCAGGCCAGAGGGGACGGATCACAGTGATACTCGACAGAGTACCACATTTACTCTCCACAATCCCTTTGGTCCCGGATAGGGCGGGCCAGAGGGGAGTGATCACAGTGATACTCGACAGAGTACCACATTTACTCTCCACAATCCCTTTGGTCCCAGATAGGGCAGGCCAGAGGGGACGGATCACAGTGATACTCAACAGAGTACCACATTTACTCTCCACAATCCCTTTGGTCCCGGATTGGGCAGGCCAGAGGGGAGTGATCACAGTGATACTCGACAGAGTACCTCATTTACTCTCCACAATCCCTTTGGTCCCCGATAGGGCAGGCCAGAGGGGACGGATCTCAGTGATACTCGACAGAGTACCACATTTACTCTCCGCAACCCCTTTGGTCCCGGATAGGGCAGGCCAGAGGGGACGGATCTCAGTGATTCTCGACAGAGTACCACATTTACTCTCCACAATCCCTTTGGTCCCGGATAGGGCAGGCCAGAGGGGACGGTGATACAGGCGGCTGTGATCAGGCTCACCACACAGGCAGGCTCTTTTCTCACTGCTGTAATCAGGTAGAAGGTACGAGAGCCTCAGGACTTGACCCACCAGCGTCAGGAACAATTACTACCCCTCAACCATCAGTCTGTGGAAGAATACAGGACAACTGCACTCACTTGCTATCCATAGGGATGCTCCCATAACAAATCATCGTACTGGGACTGTCTCAAAATGAGTGAAATAAGAGATGCTTTGACTGAGACAGATCACATTCCTGTCTCAGAATTAGAGAAATTCAATCTCAGAGGATATTTACAGCGGAAGGGCTGGAATGATGTTTCCCATAATGTGTGGAACCTGCGCTCACAGACTCAAAATCCGAGGACAACTCAGCAGGTCTGAGATGAGGAGAAATTTCTTCACCCAGAGTGCAGTGAATCATTGCAATTATCTCCACAAGGTTTCTAAATTGAATTGACATATCCTGGGGCTCAGCGGTGATGGAAAGTTGCAGGAAAGTGGTGCTGAGGTCAAAAGTCAAGCATGTTCTGAGCGAAGGACAGAAGAGGTGCAAGGGGCCGAATGGCCACGCCTTCTCTATTTCTGATTTTCTGAAACACGAGTTTACCTTTGCGCCTCACTGTTTCTTGTCCTGTCTGATTGAACAGGGAGCGCTGAGAGCACCGGACATCTATCAGCAGCCGCTGCGGTTATTTCATGTTCTCGTTGTTTATTTGCATTGGCGAAGTTTGTTGTCTTCCGCACTCTGGTTGATCTTTCAGTGATCCAGGTATAGTTACCGTTCTGTAGCTTTGCTCTGTATGTTTGTAGGAGTTGTATGTGGCGACTTATATGTAGTCTGTTAGTTTTTGGAATAGTCGCTTGGGGAATCTGAAGTGGAGGAGTATTTGTGGCTTATTTAAAATTAGACATAGATATTATCCAAACAGTGTTTATTTGACAAGGGTTAATTCTGATATTGAAACTAACTGTTCTTTTTGTGGTTTATATCCAGAGAATTTATTTCATCTGTTTTGGGATTGTGAATATGTTATAAACATTTTGGGTTGATGTTTGTCAATTTATAGATCAATATATTAATGTGGATTTTACTTTTTTTTTCAAAATGTCTTATTTGGGTTTACTAATAACACCAAATCTCATAGGGATCATTTCTTTATCTTTTGTTAATTTACAGCAAATTTTATATCCATAAATGCAATCACAGCAATAAGAAACCTTCATTTATATTTTGATGTCAGACTTCAAACTATACTTTTATACTCTGAAAACTTCCCATAGCCAGAAGGCTGTAACGTCTGTACAAATTTGTCAACGTTTTGGGTCATCTCTGTAAATGTTCCTGTTTTGTGACTCCTCTTAGATATAGTTCCTTCTGTCCAACAGTATTTAGAGTGGATTTCCTTGTTTATTTGTATATTTAAAGTTAATAGTTATATATTTGTTGCTGCTTTTGTGTGACTCCCTGGCTTTGTTAGCATATGTTTAGTGTTTCTGTTTTTGATTGTGTTTAATAAAAATTTAAAAAATTTAAAAACAATAATAAAATTTACTTTGAACTTTGAGCCTCGGGGAACTTGCTGTGAACAAACAGTGACTGACATCTCCGACTCCCAGCAGCAGCCCTCCCTCGGACACAGACACAGCCAATCAGAGAACACCGCTGGGAGACTCTTCCCTCCATTGGCTGAGGGGTGTCAGTGGGCGGGACGCTGGGCGGACCGAAGTTTGGAACCGGGAACGAGTGGACCCGGTGAGAGACCCGAGATTGGGAGCAGCTCCCCGGGTAAAGGCTGCAACAGCGGCCGGAGTTTTGAATCCTTTCGAAGTCAGAGCTGAAGAGACCGGCGGAGATTCCGTGAGATGTTTCAGCTACACGGAGGGCGCCCGGACTTTCCCCGCCGAGGATCGGGGCCTGTTGTCTGGAGTTGTCTCCCAGACCCGTCCCTTCCTGCTGGGAGACGGGAGCTGGCCCGCAGCGGCTGCCGATGGATCTCCGGAGCTCTCACCGCTCCCCTGTGCAATCCGAACGGTTGAAAACCAAGGGAGAACAAGGCGCAAAGGTAAACTCGTGCTTTAGAAAATAAGTAACAGTGTCTGGCCACTCGGCCCGTTGCGCCTATTCCACCCTTTCCTCAGAATAGTCCTTTTTAAAATCTTTTTATTGATTTTAAACAAACATAAATGAAACATGAATACAAAGAGCTTGAGAGTACATAAGTAATAGGTTAAGGTATAAATACAAATAGATGATAATAACCTCCCAAACTCACAGTAGTTACAAAAAATGGAGAAAATAAGAAGACCTGCCCCCCAAAAAATGAAAAAAATCCTAACCGACATGGGCAATTGCATTATATCAATTATACACAGTAGCGTCAATAACTCCGCACCTCCATCCAAATAATTAAGGACAATAAAAGTAATGTTTAGGAAAAGTCAGTTTAGCTTATATGAAAATGTTGAATAAATGGTCTCCAAGTTTCTTCAAATTTAACTGAAGGGACAAAGACAACACTTGTAATTTTTTCTAAACTCAAACAAGAAATAGTTTGAGAAAACCACTGAAATATAGTTGGAGGATCAATTTCTTTCCAGTTCAATAGGATAGATCTTCTAGCCATTAATGTAACAAATGCCATCATCCACCGGGCTGAGGGGGGGATAAACGACTATTATCCACCATTGGTAAACCGAAAATTGCAGTAATAGGATGTGGTTGCAATTTGATATTCAGAACTGTTGAAATAATACCGAAAATATATTTCCAATAATTTTGCAAACAGGGGCAAGACCAGAACATGTGGGTCAATGAAGCGACTTCAGAATGACATCTGTTACTGGTTGGATTAACATAAGAATAAAATTGAGCGAGTTTATCCTTGGACATGTGAGCCCTATGAACAACCTTAAATTGTATTAGGGCATGTTTAGCACAAATAGAAGAAGAATTGACTAATTGTAAAATTTTCTCCCACTGCCCTGTGGGTATAAGGCAGTGAAGTTCTTTTTCCCATTCCTTCTTCATTATTTCTGATACTCCTGGCTGTATTTTCATGATCATATGATAAATGATGGCTACTTAACCCTTCTGGCAAGGATTCAGAGCTAGAATTTTTTCTCTAATGTCCACTGGTCATAATTTCAGAAAATACTAACATTCAAGAAATTTCTAACTTGCAAGTATCTAAAAAAATGGTTTTTAGGCTGGGCAGCTGTTCAAAGGACATAAAACTGTTATCTAAAAATAGATCACGAAAACATGTTATACCTTTTGTTTTCCATAACACAAAGTCTTGGTCCATAAAAGACGACAGGAAAAAGAAGTTAGATATAATAGGGCTTGCTTATTCAAGCCAAAGAATTTATGAAATTGAAACCATATTCTTAATGTATGTTTAACTATAGGATTAGTTATTTGTTTATTCGGTTTAGATAAAGCAAAAGGAAACGAAGATCCTAATATAGAAAACAATGAGAAGTCTTGTACAGATTTACACTCCAGATTTACCCATTGTGGTCAAGGTACTATGACCGATTCTTGTGTCCAAAATATTAAATACTGAATATTAACTACCCAATAGTAAAATCTCAGGTTTGGCAAAGCAAACCACCTTCCTTCTTAGGCTTCTGTAAATATGTTTTACTTAATCTCGGATTTTTACTCTGCCACACATACGAGGATATTTTGGAGTCAATAATATGAAAAAAAAGATTTTGGAATAAAAATTGGTAATGCTTGGAATAAATATAAAAATTTGAGTAATACTATCATCTTGATAGTATTAATTTGACCAACCAATGGCAGAGATAATGGGGACCACCTGGTAACAAGTTGCTTGATTTGTTCAATTAAAGGTAAAAAATTAATTTTAAATAAACCCTTATGTTTCTTGGTAATTTTAATACCCAAATAAGTAAAATGATCTGTGACAACTTTAAATGGTAAGTGTTTATAAATTGGAACTTCCATATTTAATGGAAATAATTCACTCTTATTAAAATTCAGTTTGTAGCTAGAAAAGCTACTAAACTGAGCAAGCAAGGATGAAATATCAGGAATAGATCTCTCAGGGTCAGACATGTATAGTAACAAATCATCAGCATATAATGATAACTTATAAGTCCCTTACCCACAGGTAGTACCAAAAATATTAGGGGATTCACGAATGGCAACGGCTAAAGGTTCCAAAGCAATGTCAAATAATAGAGGACTTAAAGGCCAGCCTTGCCTCGTACCACGGGACAACTGATAAAAAGGAGATCTTTGATTATTGGTAAGAACCGAAGCTAAAGGTTTATAATACATTAATTTAATCCATTATATAAATTTTAAGCTAACATTAAAATTCTGCAATGTATTAAATAAATATAGCCATTCAAATTTATTGAATGCTTTTTCAGCATCTAAGGAAATGACATTCTGTTATTTTAGATGAAGAAGTATAAATTATATTAATTAATTTTCTAATGTTAAAAGATGAATAACAGGTTTTCATAAATCCGGTCTGATCTTCAGAGATAATTTGAGGTAATATATTTTCTAATCTAGTGGCCAGAATTTTGGTAAAAATTTTGGAATCCGTATTCAGAAAGGATATTGGCCAATAGGATGCACATTCAGTGGGGTCTCAATTCTTTTTTAAGAATTGGAGAAATGGAGGCATCATAAAAAGATTGTGGTTATTTACCTAAAGTTAACGCATTTTTAAAAATTTTACAAAGCCAAGGAGCGAGTATAGAAGAAAAGGAATTTAAACATTCAGCAGTATAACCGTCTGGACCAGGGGCTTTACCTGAATTCATTGAAAAAGGGAGTGGGTTCTCCTTTCCATACCCTGCCCGGGGACTTGTGAAACTCCTCAGGGTTATATATGGAACCTCTCGGATAGGGACAGGGAGTGGGTACCCCTTTCCCAGGCAGACGCCCGAAGGTGACCGGGAACCACCAGAGGGGCTGATGTAATACAAGCCATGGCACGGTGGGTCGCTGAGGTAAGGGAACCCATTTGAATGACAGCCCGACTGCACGCGGATTTTGGTGAATTTACCCGATAACTGCAGAAAAAAGGAGAATCCCTTGCGTACTTTATAGCTCGTTTTAAGGATACGTGAGAGTCCAATGCCAGCAAACCCCTGGACAGATCAGTATGTCAGATCAGTATGTCCAGTTGGCAGTGCAGACTTTTCTAAACTGTCTCAGACACAATCCTGCCCACTCGTTTAAGTTAACTAATCTCAATTCGCTGTGTCAGACCTGGCCCCAGGTGACATAAATTCTGATGAATATGGAGCGCAATTGACTCTGTAAGGGACTGGGGGTAGTGAGGAGACGGAGTACGGGTCCTGACAAAGAACCCAGAACGGGTGGCAGGATCGTGCGGACGGTGCAGATGAAGAGGACACTTGGCTAAGGACAGAAATGGGGTTTCTAGAAAGTGGGAACATTGAGCCAGAGATTGTCGCATTGCAATCACAGACAAGAATAATAAGAGGCAGGAAGAGAGCCAGGATCACAGTAATACTCGACAGAGTACCACATTTACTCTCCACAATCCCTTTGGTCCCGGATAGGGCAGGCCAGAGGGGACGGATGACAGTGATACTCGACAGAGTACCACATTTACTCTCCAGAATCACTTTGGTCCTGGATAGGGCAGGCCAGAGGGGACGGATCGCAGTGATACTCGACAGAGTAGCACATTTACTCTCCAGATTCCCTTTGGTCCCGGATAGGAGAGGCCAGAGTGGACCGATCACAGTGATACTCGACAGAGAACCACATTTACTCTCCACAATCCCTTTGGTCCCGGATAGGGCAGGCCAGAGGGGACGGATCACAGTAATACTCGACAGAGTACCACATTTACTCACCACAATCCCTTTGGTCCCGGATAGGGCAGGCCAGAGGGGACGGATCACAGTGATACTCGACAGAGTACCACATTTACTCTCCACAATCCCTTTGGTCCCGGATAGGGCGGGCCAGAGGGGAGTGATCACAGTGATACTCGACAGAGTACCACATTTACTCTCCACAATCCCTTTGGTCCCAGATAGGGCAGGCCAGAGGGGACGGATCACAGTGATACTCAACAGAGTACCACATTTACTCTCCACAATCCCTTTGGTCCCGGATTGGGCAGGCCAGAGGGGACGGATCACAGTGATACTCGACAGAGTACCACATTTACTCTCCACAATCCCTTTGGTCCCGGATAGGGCGGGCCAGAGGGGAGTGATCACAGTGATACTCGACAGAGTACCACATTTACTCTCCACAATCCCTTTGGTCCCAGATAGGGCAGGCCAGAGGGGACGGATCACAGTGATACTCAACAGAGTACCACATTTACTCTCCACAATCCCTTTGGTCCCGGATTGGGCAGGCCAGAGGGGAGTGATCACAGTGATACTCGACAGAGTACCTCATTTACTCTCCACAATCCCTTTGGTCCCCGATAGGGCAGGCCAGAGGGGACGGATCTCAGTGATACTCGACAGAGTACCACATTTACTCTCCGCAACCCCTTTGGTCCCGGATAGGGCAGGCCAGAGGGGACGGATCTCAGTGATTCTCGACAGAGTACCACATTTACTCTCCACAATCCCTTTGGTCCCGGATAGGGCAGGCCAGAGGGGACGGTGATACAGGCGGCTGTGATCAGGCTCACCACACAGGCAGGCTCTTTTCTCACTGCTGTAATCAGGTAGAAGGTACGAGAGCCTCAGGACTTGACCCACCAGCGTCAGGAACAATTACTACCCCTCAACCATCAGTCTGTGGAAGAATACAGGACAACTGCACTCACTTGCTATCCATAGGGATGCTCCCATAACAAATCATCGTACTGGGACTGTCTCAAAATGAGTGAAATAAGAGATGCTTTGACTGAGACAGATCACATTCCTGTCTCAGAATTAGAGAAATTCAATCTCAGAGGATATTTACAGCGGAAGGGCTGGAATGATGTTTCCCATAATGTGTGGAACCTGCGCTCACAGACTCAAAATCCGAGGACAACTCAGCAGGTCTGAGATGAGGAGAAATTTCTTCACCCAGAGTGCAGTGAATCATTGCAATTATCTCCACAAGGTTTCTAAATTGAATTGACATATCCTGGGGCTCAGCGGTGATGGAAAGTTGCAGGAAAGTGGTGCTGAGGTCAAAAGTCAAGCATGTTCTGAGCGAAGGACAGAAGAGGTGCAAGGGGCCGAATGGCCACGCCTTCTCTATTTCTGATTTTCTGAAACACGAGTTTACCTTTGCGCCTCACTGTTTCTTGTCCTGTCTGATTGAACAGGGAGCGCTGAGAGCACCGGACATCTATCAGCAGCCGCTGCGGTTATTTCATGTTCTCGTTGTTTATTTGCATTGGCGAAGTTTGTTGTCTTCCGCACTCTGGTTGATCTTTCAGTGATCCAGGTATAGTTACCGTTCTGTAGCTTTGCTCTGTATGTTTGTAGGAGTTGTATGTGGCGACTTATATGTAGTCTGTTAGTTTTTGGAATAGTCGCTTGGGGAATCTGAAGTGGAGGAGTATTTGTGGCTTATTTAAAATTAGACATAGATATTATCCAAACAGTGTTTATTTGACAAGGGTTAATTCTGATATTGAAACTAACTGTTCTTTTTGTGGTTTATATCCAGAGAATTTATTTCATCTGTTTTGGGATTGTGAATATGTTATAAACATTTTGGGTTGATGTTTGTCAATTTATAGATCAATATATTAATGTGGATTTTACTTTTTTTTTCAAAATGTCTTATTTGGGTTTACTAATAACACCAAATCTCATAGGGATCATTTCTTTATCTTTTGTTAATTTACAGCAAATTTTATATCCATAAATGCAATCACAGCAATAAGAAACCTTCATTTATATTTTGATGTCAGACTTCAAACTATACTTTTATACTCTGAAAACTTCCCATAGCCAGAAGGCTGTAACGTCTGTACAAATTTGTCAACGTTTTGGGTCATCTCTGTAAATGTTCCTGTTTTGTGACTCCTCTTAGATATAGTTCCTTCTGTCCAACAGTATTTAGAGTGGATTTCCTTGTTTATTTGTATATTTAAAGTTAATAGTTATATATTTGTTGCTGCTTTTGTGTGACTCCCTGGCTTTGTTAGCATATGTTTAGTGTTTCTGTTTTTGATTGTGTTTAATAAAAATTTAAAAAATTTAAAAACAATAATAAAATTTACTTTGAACTTTGAGCCTCGGGGAACTTGCTGTGAACAAACAGTGACTGACATCTCCGACTCCCAGCAGCAGCCCTCCCTCGGACACAGACACAGCCAATCAGAGAACACCGCTGGGAGACTCTTCCCTCCATTGGCTGAGGGGTGTCAGTGGGCGGGACGCTGGGCGGACCGAAGTTTGGAACCGGGAACGAGTGGACCCGGTGAGAGACCCGAGATTGGGAGCAGCTCCCCGGGTAAAGGCTGCAACAGCGGCCGGAGTTTTGAATCCTTTCGAAGTCAGAGCTGAAGAGACCGGCGGAGATTCCGTGAGATGTTTCAGCTACACGGAGGGCGCCCGGACTTTCCCCGCCGAGGATCGGGGCCTGTTGTCTGGAGTTGTCTCCCAGACCCGTCCCTTCCTGCTGGGAGACGGGAGCTGGCCCGCAGCGGCTGCCGATGGATCTCCGGAGCTCTCACCGCTCCCCTGTGCAATCCGAACGGTTGAAAACCAAGGGAGAACAAGGCGCAAAGGTAAACTCGTGCTTTAGAAAATAAGTAACAGTGTCTGGCCACTCGGCCCGTTGCGCCTATTCCACCCTTTCCTCAGAATAGTCCTTTTTAAAATCTTTTTATTGATTTTAAACAAACATAAATGAAACATGAATACAAAGAGCTTGAGAGTACATAAGTAATAGGTTAAGGTATAAATACAAATAGATGATAATAACCTCCCAAACTCACAGTAGTTACAAAAAATGGAGAAAATAAGAAGACCTGCCCCCCAAAAAATGAAAAAAATCCTAACCGACATGGGCAATTGCATTATATCAATTATACACAGTAGCGTCAATAACTCCGCACCTCCATCCAAATAATTAAGGACAATAAAAGTAATGTTTAGGAAAAGTCAGTTTAGCTTATATGAAAATGTTGAATAAATGGTCTCCAAGTTTCTTCAAATTTAACTGAAGGGACAAAGACAACACTTGTAATTTTTTCTAAACTCAAACAAGAAATAGTTTGAGAAAACCACTGAAATATAGTTGGAGGATCAATTTCTTTCCAGTTCAATAGGATAGATCTTCTAGCCATTAATGTAACAAATGCCATCATCCACCGGGCTGAGGGGGGGATAAACGACTATTATCCACCATTGGTAAACCGAAAATTGCAGTAATAGGATGTGGTTGCAATTTGATATTCAGAACTGTTGAAATAATACCGAAAATATATTTCCAATAATTTTGCAAACAGGGGCAAGACCAGAACATGTGGGTCAATGAAGCGACTTCAGAATGACATCTGTTACTGGTTGGATTAACATAAGAATAAAATTGAGCGAGTTTATCCTTGGACATGTGAGCCCTATGAACAACCTTAAATTGTATTAGGGCATGTTTAGCACAAATAGAAGAAGAATTGACTAATTGTAAAATTTTCTCCCACTGCCCTGTGGGTATAAGGCAGTGAAGTTCTTTTTCCCATTCCTTCTTCATTATTTCTGATACTCTTGGCTGTATTTTCATGACAATATGATAAATGATGGCTACTTAACCCTTCTGGCAAGGATTCAGAGATAGAATTTTTTCTGTAATGTCCATTGGACATAATTTCAGAAAGTATAACATTCAAGAAATTTCTAACTTGCAAGTATCAAAAAAAATGAGCTTTAGGCTGGATAGCTGTTCAAAGGACATAAAACTGTTATCTAAAAATACATCACGAAAACATGTTATATCTTTTGTTTTCCATAACACAAAGGCTTGGTCCATAAAAGAGGGCTGGAAAAAGAAGTTAGATATAATAGGGCTTGATTTTTCAAGCCAAAGAATTTACGAAATTGAAACCATATTCTTAATGTATGTTTAACTATAGGATTAGTTATTTGTTTATTCGGTTTAGATAAAGCAAAAGGAAGCGAAGATCCTAAAATAGAAAACAATGAGAAGTCTTGTACAGATTTACACTCCAGATTTACCCATTGTGGGCAAGGTACTATGACCGATTCTTGTGTCCAAAATATTAAATACTGAATATTAACTGCCCAATAGTAAAATCTCAGGTTTGGCAAAGCAAACCACCTTCCTTCTTAGGCTTCTGTAAATATTTTTTACTTAATCTACGATTTTTATTCTGCCACACATACGAGGATATTTTGGAGTCAATAATATCAAAAAAAGATTTAGGAATAACAATTGGTAATGCTTGGAATAAATATAAAAATTTGGGTAATACTATCATCTTGATAGTATTAATTCGACCAACCAATGACAGAGATAATGGGGACCACCTGGTAACAAGTTGCTTGATTTGTTCAATTAAAGGTAAAAAATTAACTTTAAATAAACCCTGATGTTTCTTGGTAATTTTAATACCCAAATAAGTAAAATGATCTGTGACAACTTTAAATGGTAAGTGTTTATAAATTGGAACTTGCATATTTAATGGAAATAATTCACTCTTATTAAAATTCAGTTTGTAGCCAGAAAAGCTACTAAACTGAGCAAGCAAGGATGAAATAGCAGGAATAGATTTCTCAGGGTCAGATATGTATAGTAACAAATCATCACCATATAATGATAACTTATGTCCCTTACCCACGGGTAATACCAAAAATATTAGGTGATTCACGAATGGCAACGGCTAAAGGTTCCAAAGCAATGTCAAATAATAAAGGACTTAAAGGGCAGCCTTGCCTCGTACCACGGAACAACTGAAAAAAAGGAGATCTTTGATTATTGGTATGAACCGAAGCCAAAGGTTTATAATACATTGATTTAATCCATGATATAAATTTTAAGCTAAAATTTAAATTCTGCAACATATTAAATAAATATAGTCATTCAAATCTATTGAACGCTTTTTCAGCATCTAAGGAAATGACATTCTAGTATTTTAGATGAAGAAGTATAAATTACATTAATTAATTCTCTAATGTTAAAAGATGAATAACAGGTTTTAATAAATCCAGTCTGATCTTCAGAGATAATTTGAGGTAATACATTTTCTAATGTAGTGGCCAAAATTTTGGTAAAAATCTTAGAATCTGTATTCAGCAAGGATATTGGCCGATAGGATGCACATTCAGTGGAGTCGTTATCTTTTTTTAAGAATTGGAGAAATGGAGGCATCATAAAAAGATTGTGGTTATTTACCTACAGTTAACGCATCTTTAAAAATTTTACAAAGCCAAGGAGCGAGTATAAAAGAAAAGGATTTAAAATATTCAGCAGTATAACCGTCCGGACCAGAGGCTTTACTTGAATTCATTGAAAAAGGGAGTGGGTTCCCCTTTCCAGACCCTGCCCGGGGACTTGTGCCACTCCTCAGGGTTATATATGGAACCTCTCGGACAGGGACAGGGAGTGGGTTCCCCTTTCCAGACCCTGCCCGGGGACTTGTGCCACTCCTCCGGGTTGTATATGGAACCTCTCGGGCAGGGACAGGGAGTGGGTTCCCCTTTCCAGACCCTGCCCGGGGACTTGTGCCACTCCTCAGGGTTATATATGGAACCTCTCGGGCAGGGAAAGGGAGTGGGTTCCCCTTTCCAGACCCTGCCCGGGGACTTGTGCCACTCCTCAGGGTTATATATGGAACCTCTCGGACGGGGACAGGGAGTGGGTTCCCCTTTCCCAGGCAGACGCCCGAAGGTGATCGGGAGCCACCAGAGGGGCTGATGTAATACAAGCCATGGCACGGTGGGTCACTGAGGTAAGGGAACCCATTTGAATGACAGCCCGACTGCATGCGGATTTGGTGAATTTACCCGATAACTACAGAAAAAAGGAGAATCCCTTGCGTACTTTATAGCTTGTTTTAAGGATACATGAGAGTCCAATGCCGGCAAACCCCTGGACAGATCAATTTACCATAAATTCTGATGAATATGGAGCGCAATTGACTCTTTAAAGGGACTGGGGAAAAGCGAGAGTGTGCACAGAGAACCGGTAGTGAGGAGATGGAGTTCGGGTCCTGACGAAGAACCCAGAACGGGTGGCAGAATCGTGCGGATGGTGCAGATGAAGAGGACACTTGGCTGAGGACAGAAATGGGGTTTGTAGAAAGAGGGGACATTGGGCCAGAGATTGTCGCACTGCAATCACAGACAAGAATAATAAGGGGCAGGAAGAGAGCCAGGATCACAGTAATACTCGACAGAGTACCACATTTACTCTCCACAATCCCTTTGGTCCCGGATAGGGCAGGCCAGAGGGAACGGATCACAGTCATACTCGACAGAGTACCACATTTACTCTCCACAATCCCTTTGGTCCCGGATAGGGCAGGCCAGGGGGGACGGATGACAGTGATACTCGACAGAGTACCACATTTACTCTCCACAATCCCTTTGGTCCCAGATAGGGCAGGCCGGAGGGGACGGATCACAGTAATAATCGACAGAGTACCACATTTACTCTCCACAATCCCTTTGGTCCCGGATAGGGCAGGCCAGAGGGGACGGATCACAGTGATACTCGACAGAGTACCACATTTACTCTCCACAATCCCTTGGTCCCGAATAGGGCAGGCCAGAGGGGACTGATCACAGTGATACTCGACAGAGTACCACATTTACTCTCCACAATCCCTTTGTTCCTGGATAGGGCAGGCCAGAGGGGACGGATCACAGTGATACTGGACTGAGTACCACATTTACTCTCCACAATCCCTTTGTTCCTGGATAGGGCAGGCCAGAGGGGACGGAGCACAGTGATACTCGACAGAGTACCACATTGACTCTCCACAATCCCTTTGGTCCCGGATAGGACAGGCCAGAGGGGACGGATCACAGTCATATTCGATAGAGTACCACATGTATTTTCCACAATCCCTTTGGTCCTGGATAGGGCAGGCCAGAGGGGACGGATCACAGTAATATTCGACAGGATACCACATTTACTCTCCACAATCCCTTTGGTCCCGGATAGGACTGGCCAGAGGGGACGGATCACAGTGATACTCGACAGAGTACCACATTTACTCTCCACAATCCCTTTGGTCCCGGATAGGACAGGCCAGAGGGGACGGTGATACAGGTGGCTGTGATCAGGCTCACCACACAGGCAGGCTCTTTTCTCACTGCTGTAATCAGGTAGAAGGTGCAAGAGCCTCAGGACTCGCCCCACCAGGGTCAGGAGCAATTACTACACCTCAGCCATCGGGCTGTGGAACAACGCAGGATAACTGCACTCACCTGCTGTCCATAGAGATGCTCCCACAGCAAATCATCGTACTGGGACTGTCTCAAAATGAGTGAAATAAGAGGTGGTTTGTCTGAGACAGATCACATTCCTGTCTCAGAATTAGAGAAGTACAATCTCACAGGATATTTACAGCGGAAGGGCTGGAATGATGTTTCCCATAAGGTGTGGAACCAGCGCTCACAGACTCAAAATCCGAGGACAACTCGGCAGGACTGAGATGAGGAGAAATTTCCTCACCCAGAGTGCAGTGAATCATTGCAATTATCTCCACAGGTTTTCTAAATTGAATAGACATATCCTGGGGCTCAGCGGTGATGGAAAGTTGCAGGAATGTGGTGCTGAGGTCAAAAGTCAAGCATGTTCTGTTTGAAGGGCAGAAGAGGTGCAAGTGGCCGAATGGCCACACCTTATCTATTTCTTATCTTCTGAAACATGAGTTTACCTTTGCGCCTCACTGTTTCTTGTCCTGTCAGATTGAACAGGGAGCGCTGAGAGCACCGGACATCTATCGGCAGCCGCTGCGGTTATTTCATGTTCTCGTTGTTTATTTGCATTGGCGAAGTTTGTTGTCTTCTGCACTCTGGTTGATCTTTCAGTGATCCAGATATAGTTACCATTCTGTAGCTTTGCTCTGTATGTTTGTAGGAGTTGTATGTGGCGACTTAGATGTACTCTGTTAGTTTTTGGAATAGTCACTTGGGGAATCTGAGTTGGAGGCTTATTTAAAATTATACTTAGATATTATCCAACCAATGTTTATTTGACAAGGGTTAATTCTGATATTGAAACTAACTGTTCTTTTTGTGGTTTATATCCAGAGGATTTATTTCATCTGTTTTGGGATTGTGAATATGTTAAAACATTTTGGGTTGATGTTTGTCAATTTGTAGATCAATATATTAATGTGGATTTTACTTTTTGTTTTGAAAATGTCTTATTTGGGTTTATTAATAACACCAAATCTCACAGGGATCATTTCTTTATCATAAATCTTTTGTTAATTTACAGCAAATTTTATATCCATAAATGCAATCACAGCAATAAGAAACCTTCATTTATATTTTTACGTCAGACTTCAAGCTATACGTTTATACTCTGAAAACTTCCCATAATCAGAAAGCTGTAAAGACTTTTTGCGTTATCTCTGTAAATGTTCCTGTTTTGTGACTCCTCTTAGATACAGTTCCTTCTGTCCAACAGTATTTAGAGTGGATTTCCTTGTTTATTTGTATATTTAAAGTTAATAGTTATATATTCGTTGCTGCTTTTGTGTGATTCCCTGGCTTTGTTCGCATATGCTTAGTGTTTCTGTTTTTGTTTGTGCTTAATAAAAATTAAAAAAATAATAAAAAATACTTTGAACTTTGAGTCTCGGGGTACTTGCTTGATTCTGAAAACAGTGACTGACATCTCCGGCTCCCGGCAGCAGCCCGCCCTCGGACACAATCACAGCCAATCAGAGAACACCACTGAGAGATTCTTGCCTCCATTGGCTGAAGAGTGTCAGTGGGCGGGACGCTGGGCGGATCGAAGTGGCCCTTTGCGCCTGTTCTGCCTTTCGCTCAGAACATGCCTGATCTTTGACCTCATCGCTACTTTCGCGCAACGTTCCCAGTATCGCAGAGCCCCAAAACTTGTCCTTCAAATTTAGAAACCTTGTGGAGAAAATTCCAAAGATTTACTGCCCTCTGGGTGAGGAAATTTCTCCTCATCTCAGTTCTGCTGAGGTGAACTCGGATTCTGTGACCCCCATTCCTCACAACAGCCAAAGGAAACATCATTCCTGCCTCTACCCTGTCAATACACTGTGAGACTGTGTCTGTCTCTGTCAGACGACCTTTTATTTCTCTAATTTTGAGACAGGCCCGGTCAGTATAATCTCTCCGAGGACACTACCTCACCTCCTAAATCAATCTGGGAAATCTCTTCATTCCCTTTATCACACAGGCTGACTCCGGGAGGGAGACCAGACCTGTGCACAGTGTTCCATGTACGCTCTCACCAGGGCCCCATATACCTTCAGAGGAGATCTTTATTCTTGTATTCAAACCTTCCTTCCCATTCAATGCTCTTCATTTAATATCGTACTCAAACAGTGAACAGATACAACACAACCTCAGCCGTGAATTTAAAGGGCAGGTGTTGCAACAGTTTGAGCTTCATACCGGGGGCCACGGAACAAGCAGGGTGTCACAAAGGGAGGAATGTGGGAGTGTTGTATGTCTGAGCCCAGCTGTGTGTGTTTGTGTATCAGAATCAGGTTTAATATCACCGGCAAATGTGATGAAATTTGTTCCTTTGTGTCTGCAGTACATTGCAATATTTAGTAATAAAAACTACAGATTACAATTAGAATGTGTAAAATTATATTTAAAATGTAGTGCAAAACGAGACGGAAAATACTGAGGGGATGTTCATGGGTTCTTTGTCCATTCAGAAATCTGACAGTGGGGAAGAAGCTGTTCCTGAACCGGTGAGAGTGTCTCCAGGCTCCTGTACATCCTCCTTGATGGTAGCAATGAGAAGAGGACATGTCCTGGGTCATGGGGGTACTTAATGATGGATGCCACCTTTTTGTGGCATCATCTTTTGAATGTGTCCTGGATGCTGTGGAGTCCAGTGCCCATGAAGGAGCTGGCTGAGTTTACAACTTCCTGCAGCATTTTCCGATCCGGTGCAGTGGCCTCTCCACACCAGGCAGTGATGAAACCAGTTAGAATGCTCTCCACAGTACATCTGTAGAAATTTGCAAGTATCTTTAGTGACGGACCGATTCCCCTCAATCTCCGAATGAAATGTAGCCGATGTTGTGCCTTCATTGTAACTGCATCAATATGTTGGGCCCAGGATAGTTCCTCAGAGATGTTGACAGGCAGGAAATGGAAACTGCTCACCCTTTTCACTTCTGATCCCACGATGAGGACTGGTGTGTGTTCCCTCGACTTCCCCTTCCTGAATCCACAATCAATTCCTTTGTCTTCATGATGCTGAGTGCAAGGTTGTTGCTGCGACACCACTCAACTTGCTGATCTATCTCACTCCTGTACTCCTCCTCATCACCGTCTGAAATTCCAGCAACAATTGTTGTGTCATCGGCAAGTTTATAGATGAGCCTAGCCACACAGACGTGGGTGTAGAGAGAGTAGAGCAGTGGGCTGAGCACGCATCGTTGAGGTGTGCCAGTGTTGATTGTCAGCAAGGAGGAGATGTTATTTCTGATACACACAGACTGAGGTTTCCTGGTGTGGATCCAGTTACAGAAGGAGGTACAGAGGCCCAGGTTTTGGAGCTTGTTGATTACAATTGAGGGTCTGATTGTGTTGAACGCTGAGCTGTAATCAGCAGCCTGACTTGTGTATTGCTATTGTCCAGGTGATCTAAGGCCGAGTGGAGAGCCAGTGAGATTGCATCTGCTGTAGACATATTGTGGCAATCGGCAAATTGCAGTGGGTCCAGGTTCATGCACAGGCAGTTGATTCTATACATGACCAAACGCTCAAAGCACTTCATCAATGCTGTGTGTCTGTGTGTGTGTGCGTGCACGCTTGAAACAGTGATCCCAGTTTGATTCAGGAATCTTTCCTGTAGCTGGGGTACCTCAGAAGAGGGGCCATAGTGATGGGACGATCATTCTGATCAGAGCCAAATAATTTAGCCTGTAAATGCTGAACCTTTAGAAATCACAAATCACACATGTGCTTGAGAGAGTATTTACCAGATTTAATTGTAGAATTCAAAATTTACCAAGTAAGTTTATTCTCGAAGTTCACACATGTCACCATGTTCAATCCTGAGATTGTTTTTTCGGACAAACTCAGTAAATCCAAGAATGATTTTTGAATCAATGAAAACCCGAACCCAACATCGTAAATAAAATACAATGTGCAAAAGACAACAGACTGTGCAAATATTAAATAGAAAATAATAAGTAAGAAATAATTATCATGAACAGGAGATGAAGAATCTGTGAATGTGTCCATGGGTTATAGGAACAGCTCAGTGATGGGGCAATTGAATTTGAGTAAGATTATCCCCTCTGTTTGAAGAACTTGATGTTTGAAGGGTGATAACAGTTCCTGAACCTGGTGGTGTGGGTCCTGAGACCCCTGCTCTTTCTTCCTGATGGCATCAGTGAGAAGAGATCATGTTCCACTTGGTGGGTTCCTTGATGATAGATGTAGCTTTCCTATGACAGCGCACCAGAGAAATGTGCGCAGTGGTGGGGAGGGTTTTACCCGTGATGTACTGGGCCGTATCCACTACTTTCTGTAGGATTTTCCTTTCAAGGGCTTTGATGTTTCCATACCAGGCCATGATGTTACCACTGAACATATTCTCCACACACATCTATAGAGGTTTGGCAAGGTTTTAGATGTCATGCTGAATCTTTGCAGGCTTCTAAGGAAATGGAGATGTTGCTGTGCTTTCTTCGTAATTGCACTTCGATGCTGGGCTCAAGACAGATCCTGGAAAGTGATGACATTGAGGAATTTAAGGTTGCTGACCCTCTCCGCCTTTGATCTCTGATGAGCACTGGCTCACGGATCTCCTGTTTCCTCCTCCTGAAGTCAATAATCAGCTCCTGGCTCCTGCTGACGTTAAATGAGAGGTTGCTTTAAGACCATACGATATAGGAGCAGAATTAGGCCATTTGGCCCATCGAGTCTGCTCCGCCATTTCATTTTAGCTGATCCAATTTCCCTCTTGGCCCCAATCTCCTGCCTTCTCCTGGAAGCCCAGCATGCCCTGACCAATCAAGAAACTATCAACCTCTGCCTTAAATGTACATGAAGATTTGGCCTCCACAGCTGCCAATGATTCATGATCCATAGAGTCCATAGATTCATTACTCTCTGGCTAAAGGAATTCCTCCTCATCTCCATTCTAAAAACACCCCTCTATTCTGAGGCTGTGTCCTTTGGTCTTAGACTCTCCCAAGATAGGAAACATCCTCTCCATATCCACTCTATTAATCCTTTCACTATTTGATATATTTCAATTAGGTCTCCTCTCATTCTTTTGAATTCCAATCAACACAGGCCCAGAGCCATCAAATACTCTTCATATGACAACACGTTTAATTTGGGAATCATTTACGTGAATCTCCTTTGGATACTCTCCAGTTTCAGCACATCTTTTCTAAGATAAGGTGTCCAAAACTGCTGACAGTACTCCCAGTGAGGCCTCACCAGTGCTTTCAAAATTTTCAGCATTACATCCCTGTGTTTATATTCCATTCATCTTGAAATGAATGCTGACATTACATTTGCCTTCTTCACCACAGACTCGATCTGCAAATTGACCTTTAGGGACAATTTAGAAAATAGTCAGCCCTGTCATTTCTACTACCAAAGTGCATGTTGATACCCTTTGCTGACACTGTATTCCATCTGACACTTCTTTGCCCATTCTCCTCATCTGTTGAAGACATTCCATAGCCTCTCTATTTCCTTAAAATGACCTGACCCTCAACCGTCTTCATATCGTCTGAAAACTTTGCAGCAAGGTCATTAGTTTCATCATGCACATCACTGACACTTAACATAAAGAGTATCAGTCCCAATACAGACCACTGTGGAACCCACTCGTCAAGAGGCTCCCTTTATACCCACTCTTTGCTTCCTCTCAATCAGCCACGGCTCTGTCCATGCTGGAATCTTTCCTGCAATACCATGGGCTCGTGGGTTGTTAAAGCAGCTTCATGTCAGGCATCATGTCAAAAGCCGTATGAAAATCCAGGTGAACAACTTTAATCGATTCTACTTTGTCTATCCTGCTTGTTATTTCTTAAAATAATTTTAACAGGTTTGTCAGGCAAGATTTTCCCTTCAGGAAACCATGCTGACTATGGCCTATTTTATCTTGTGACACGGTACTCTCAGACCTTATCATTAATAATCGACTCCAGCATTTTCCCAATCACTGAGGAGAGACTGACTGGCCTATAGTTTCCTTTCTTCTGCCACTCTCCCTTCTTGAAGAGTCGAGTGACATTTGCAATTTTCCATTCTTGCCAAACTATTCCAGAACCTTGTGATTCTTGAATGTTCATTACTAATGGGTACACAATCATTTTAGCCACCTCTTTCAGAACCCTGGGGTGTACACCATCTGGGTCACGTGATTTATCTAACTTGGCCTCTCAGTTTCCCAAGAACCTTCACTCTGGTTCTGGTAACTTAGCAAACTTCTGACTCCTGACACCTGGAAGTTCCACCATTATGCTGGTGTCTTCCTCAGTGAAGACAGACACAACATACTTATACAGTTTGTCTGCCATTTCCTTGTCTCCCGTCACTGCCTCTCCAGCATCGTTTTCCAGCCACCCGAGACATTATATTAGATAAAAAGTGGGGTGCGTGTGCATTAATTGGACGTTGCACCAACACACCAGACAAATCTGAAAATGTAACTCACCTGATGGATTATATTTGAGAGGCAGCAGATAGAATGAGAGAAGTGGGAGAGCAGTTCCACAATGATAACCCCTCAGGAAGCCGGTGGCCATTTGGGACTCTGGGAGGATGGTGGGATACTGGTTTACATTGTACAGTTCCACAATGATAACCCCTCAGGAAGCCGGTGACCATTTGGGACTCTGGGAGGATGGTGGGATACTGGTTTACATTGTACAGTTCCACAATGATAACCCCTCAGGAAGCCGGTGGCCATTTGGGACTCTGGGAGGATGGTGGGATACTGGTTTACATTGTACAGTTTCACAATGATAACCCCTCAGGAAGTCGGTGGCCATTTGGGACTGTGGGAGGATGGTGGGACACTGTTTTACATTGTACAGTTCCACAGTGATAACCCCCCAGGAAGCCGGTGGCCATTTGGGACTCTGGGAGGATGGTGGGACACTGGTTTACATTGTACATTTCCACAATGATAACCCCTCAGGAAGCCGGTGGCCATTTGGGACTCTGGGAGAATGGTGGGATACTGGTTTACTTTGTGCAGTTCCACAATGATAACCCGTCAGGAAGCCGGTGGCCATTTGGGACTCTGGGAGGGTGGTGGGATACTGGTTTACATTGTACGTGTCCACAATGGTAACCCCTCAGGAAGCCGGTGGCCATTTGAGACTCTGGGAGGGTGGTGGGATATTGGTTTACATGATGGAATAACCATTGGAGCAATAATAATACCAACAATCTGATTATGATTCTCGTGCTCAGTCGGGAGCCAGAAAAGGAGGCGACATCAGGGTTCCGGGTCCTCATGATGAATGGACGGGGTAAAAGGGGAAAGAAAGCCCTGAGACCTGAAGCATTATCGCCATAAAGACATCATTTACTTCCTAAGTCCTGATGATATTGGATGTCTGTTGTCATGGGACAACAAAGAGGAGGGAATGGGGAAATATGTACTGAACTTTGCATTTTATTGTGAGTATCTGATGAGACAAAATGGAGCTGTACAAACCCCGGAGTGCTGAGCTAGTAAATGCAATATATGTAGGTGACTAAAGTAGCCGGAGGAAACGACAAGAAATGTGCTCACTAAAGGAACTCGTGACTGCAAACACTGAACGCTGTGCAGAAATGAGGAAGTAGCGGAGACGACTCAACCGGAGATGGCAGCAACAACAAATGTATCGGGAACACGGAGCTCGCTGGGAAGAGTAACCTCGTCTCGTTCTTATATACAGAAGGAATATTTTGTGAACGCTGTGTTTGAAGTCCTCTCCCATCCCTGGTGAGAGTGGAGGTGAACTTACCCCCTGCAGGTAATAAAGAATAAAGCTGCTTGATGAAGAAACACTCAGTGTTGGGATTGTGTTCTGTGACTCTCAGCAGAGAGATACTTGACAGGGGGTTAAGGGTGAAAGGTGGGGAGTTTATGGGGCACATGAGGGGATACCTCTTCACTCAGAGGGTCACAGGAGTGTGAAATGAGCTTCACCCACCCACAAAACGTCTGCCCCCGAATGAGGTGGAGCCCAAATGGCGGGTCCCTCAAATGAGCTGCTGCCAACCGGAGACCGGGGTCTTCGGGCTGGTTTGTTGCCACCAGAGAACATGATGTGTGCCCCTGGTGATGGACACACTGACGGTAGGTGTCGGCGCTTGGGGGGAGGGCAGTGTTGTACTTGTACGGGTGGGTAGAGATATCTCAGAGCCAGTAGATGCCAGACAAGGGCTCGTCCTTTATTCTGGGAGGTCCTGGTACCAGTTGTAACGGAGTTTACCCGACGGTCCAGTCTGGGAGGTCAGGGACTGGGCCGTCTCCAGTGCCAGTACAGTCACTCTCGGCTGAGCCTGGAGTGGGAGCAGGGACGGTTCCTTTTGAGATACGGACATGAAGGTCCAAACCCGGGGAGAAGCCATTGTCAAATTTCACCAAGAAACAATCAGGACAAACAACTTCAGGCAGAACTGGTCAGGATGACAAACAGACATCGGTACACAGAAATGACAACTTTTAAAATCAGAAATAAACCAATGTAAAAACAAATTTAAAACCAGCTCCTTTGCCTGAGGATGGATGGAATGGAAATGTTCCCGAGGCAAAGGAGGTGGTTTCACACCGTCTGCACGACTCAGTCGAGCCATTGAAGGAGTGGCAGTGGCGATTGGACACGGAGGGACAGGCCTGATGAGGGTCGGTTTGATTGCCGAGGGAATCTGCTGTCTTGTCTTGTGGACTGGCCACTCACGGCTTCCTCACCGGCTCAGACACTGAAAGCCCGTGCCCCCACCCCACCCCCCCCCCGGGGTCCAGGCAGTCTTGTCCCCCTGGGAGATGAAAGAGAAAGTAAATTCACCCGCTTACAACTGGACAATGAAGTGTGTTAATTATTTGGAGAATGCAGATCAAACAATTAGTGAGGTTGTGGATGTCACCAAAACCGGTGTGTGGAGAAAGTGAGGGTTGTCTAAGGTTACAGTGGGATCGAGACCAGTTGGGAAAGTGGGCCGAGGAATTGCAGGTGGATCTTAGCTGTCACTCAGAAACAGTTCTTCAGGGGGTCAAAGACGACTGAGACACGAAAGAGAGCTTTTCTTGGGCTCTGGATTCAAACAGACAAGACTGGTGCACTCGTTCATCTCGTTTGAAGGTACCACGGCAGAATATAAGTTGTTGCTCCGCCACCCTGAGGGTGCAGTCATCAATTAGGAGCAATTTCGCACCGTCCTCCACAAGTGTGACTTACCAGTCAGCAAGAATTTTAATTCTTCATTCCCAGTCCTGTTCCGCCGTGTCGATCCATGGACTCCTCCTGTGCCAAGATGCGCTCCCCTCCCCCACCCCAGGGCGGAGGAGCAACACATTATACTCCGTCACATTATATACCCTCCAATCTGATGGCATGAACATCGATTTCCACTCAGAAGAACAAATTACCGTCACCCTCCTCTATGCCCCACTCTGACCTTGTACTTCTTCTCACCTGCCTATACTCCTCCCGGGACCCTCCTCCTGCCCTCTCTCTGGTCCACTCTCGTCTCCTATCAGATTCTTTATTCTCCAGCCCACCCTTTCTTGACCTTCCCCACCCACCCGGCATCAGCTTCCAGCTCGCCTCCTCCCCTCCCCCACCACATTTTTATTCTGGCATCTTCCCCCGTGCTTCTTTACCCTGCAGAAGGCTTTCGGCCAAAAAACGCCGACTGTTTATAATTTTCTATAGATGCTGCCTGAGGTGCTGAGTTCCTGCAGCGTTTTGTGTGAGTCGCTTTGGATTTCCAGCATTTGCAGACTTTCTCCTGTCAGTTCCAGAAATCGCCGACCGTGACCAGGCGATCACATGCGCATGCGTAAGGGTCCCTGGGAGATTCGCGCGTGCGCACGGTGGACAAAAGGCTGCAGGTAGGAGCGGGGATCTGGGCGGATTATTATCGCCCTTTCGTCCGCACCCCGGCACAGTCCAAGTCCTTTCCCTCTCTCTCTACGAGGGCTCCGGGGAACTTTCTGCTGAGGAGCGAAGGAGCTGCAGCCGTGGCGGATAGATGGGTCTCTTCTTCGTGCGGGTTTCTGGGTAAACAGGCAGCCATAGATGATAGGGCCAGCGTTTTCCCCGTTAATCCGTAGGCCGTATTTGGAATCGCAAGGGAAGGGAAGGGGAGTAGATGGATCACTCGGGCACCACCGAGCACTGAGGAGTTGACCTTCTAGTCACTGAAAATGTCAATTTTTACTGTATGAAAAGAATGAAACAAAATCCTTACATCAGTTTTAGTCCTTGTGGAAATCACCTTTGTTCCGTCTTGATCTGGACCTTTCCGCCTGTGAGAACATGTTTAGAACCATTCGCTTTGAGTACATAATGATACCAATTACCTTTGGCCTGGGTACCAAGTGACCTGTAGCGTTCTCATCACAAATATGCCACACTCCAATGTGAACGAGGACTGCCCTCCCCATCATGTTCATTGGCATTGCCTCTGATGGGCTCTCCACCGTCAATCACCTGTGCGGAGGGGCAGAGTAATTCGAAACTGTCCAGGGTTTGCCGGGTAACATCACATGCTCTTTGTAGTGCTGTCATACATGACCAGAACTTGAACTAATACCAATATTTTCCCTAATTTATTTTTCTCACAACGTATGGACAGACCATTTGTCTGAAGGTTAAATGCTTAAACAGCCTGAAAACAGCACGGCATCAACAAAATACCAGCTGTGCAGCAGCAAATGCTCTCTGTGTGGGAGGATTTCAGTTACTGCGCAGCTCAGAATAATATGGGACAGAGAATAATACTAATGGAAGGAATCAGACTGGGCCAAGTCACAGATTGAATGTCCCATTCTCACACAGACAGGAAAACTGTCGGGGAATTCGATGGACAGACCAGTTTCCGGCACCATGAACAGTTAGAAGGTGAGTTTTCCCCCAACTTGGGTTGAACCTCGCTGTAACAGTGTGATGTCAGAGCTCAGAAAGGAGACTAAAATTATCTCATAATATATTGGCTGTAAAAATTAATCAGATACAGGAGCAGAATGAGGTCGTTTGGCCCATCGAGTCTGCTCCACAATTTCATTACAGCTGATCCATTTCCCTCTCAGCCCCACTCTCCTGCCTTCTCCCCATATCCCTTCCTACCCTGACTAATCAAGAATCCATCAACCTCTTCCCTAAAATATACCAATTTCTTGGCCTCCAGAGCAACTCATAGCAACAAATTCCACAGATTCACCACACTCCGGTTAAAGAAATTCCTCCTCATCTCCATTCTGAAAGAACAAAGCTCGATTTTGAGGCTGTGTCCTCTGGTCTTAGACTCCCCCACTCTAGTAAACATACTCTCCACATCCACTCTATCGAGACTACTCAATGTTCGATAGATTTCAATGAGGGCCCCTTCATTATTCTGAACTCCAGTGAGTAGAGGCCCCGAGCCATCAAATGTTCTTCATCTGGCAAACCTTATAATTACAGAAATATTTTTGTAAACTTCCTTTGAACGCTCTGCAATGTAAGCACATCTGTTCTACTTAAGGGGCCTGAATCTGCTCTCAACAGTCCAAGTGAGGCCGCACTTTATAAATACTCAACAACACATCCTTGCTTTTATATTCTCGTACTCTTCAACATTATTTCCTCTCTATTGAGAAAACAGTCTGCACTCATTGTTTCTAACAAAGTGGATGACCATACACTTCTCTGAATGATGACTTTCACTCATTGATGTCTTCTGTAAATCTTTTTTTCAGGTTAGAAATGGCAAAAATTGTGTACGGGAATATTAAACAGAACAACATGTCAGTTTGCTGTCTCTGCCCAGATATTAAAGGAGTTACTAGATATTTAACAATATATCTCTGTTGATCCTCGGAGATGAAGAATTATTTCATCACAGCTGAATAAGTGCTTTGTGTCTGAAATGAAGTTTTCTGTTGTAACTCACTGAAATCCACTGGAATCGGGGTGCTGAGAACACACCGGCATTTGTTCACTGGAGATCAGTTCTTCAACTCATTGATTGTGCAACGGGTTTACTACATCTGACATTTGACTTATGAATTGACAAAGAACTGTGGGAAGGGATTCACTCTTCATTCACTCATCTGACCTCCATGCACAACAGCGAGTTCACACTGATAAGATGTCGTTCACCTGCGCTGATTGTGCGAAGGGATTCACTCGGTCATCCAGCCTACTGACACACCAGCGAGTTCACACTGATGAGAAGCTGTTCACCTGCTCAGACTGTGGGAAGGGATTCACTCAGTCATCGCAACTGCAGAGACACCAGTCACTTCACACTGGGGAGAAGCCGTTCACCTGCTCACACTGTGGGAAGGGATTCACTTGGTCATCTGAACTGAAGATACATCAGCGAACTCACACTGGGGAGAGGCCATTTACTTGTTCAGACTGTGGGAAAGGGTTTATTCGGTCATCTCAACTGAAGGTACATCAGCGAATTCACACTGGGGAGAGGCCGTTTACCTGCTCAGTCTGTGGGAAAGGATTCACTCAGTCATCTGTACTGAAGGAGCATCAGCAAATTCATTCTGGGGAGAGACCGTTCACCTGCTCAGACTGTGGGAAAGGATTCACTCAGTCATTTGTACTGAAGGTACATCAACGAATTCACACTGGGGAGAGACCATTCACCTGCTCAGACTGTGGGAAGAAATTCACTGACTCATCCAGGCTACAGGCCCATCGGCGTGTTCATACTGGAGAGAGGCCGTTCACCTGTTCAGACTGTGGGAAGGCATTTACTCGGTCATCTCAAGGGATGGTACATCAGCGAATTCACACTGGGGAGAGGCCATTTTCCTGCTCTGAATGTGGGAAGAGATTCATTCATTTATCTGGCCTACAGGTGTATCAGCGAGTCCACACTGGAGAGAGGTCATTCACCTGCTCAGACTGTGGGAAGTCCTTTATTCGATCAGTTGAACTGAAGACACATCAGCGAATTCACACTGGAGAGAGGCCGTTCACTTGCTCAGACTGTGGGAAAGGGTTTATTCGGTCATATCAACTGAAGGTGCATCAGCGAGTTCACACTGGGGAGAGACCGTTCACCTGCTCAGACTGTGGAAGGGGATTTACTCAGTCAGCTCAACTGATGATACATCAGCGTATTCACACTGGGGAGAGGCCGTACACCTGCTCTGAATGTGGAAAGAGATTCAGTCAGTCATCCGACTTACAGACACACCGACGAGTCCACACTGGGGAGAAGCCATTCTCCTGCTCCCAATGTGGGAAGAGATTCTCTCAGTTATCCCACCTTGTGACGCACTACCGAGTTCACACTGGGGAAACTGTTTAAACAGGCGACAGGCTACAGGCTGGATATTTCACCATCACAGTTACTGAATCAAGTTCAAAAGTGACTGTTGGTGCCGAACTCGGCAATTACTGCTGCTGTTTATCAAACCCAGTTCCGCACTCTGGTCACTGGGTGTGGGAGTATTCCTCGGCTAATGTTCAAGTTTAATGGGACTGGAGTTTAATGGTTTGGATCTGTGACACAGAAATCAGTTCTCATTTAAATTCTGACCACATTGACAGAATCTCCTTTCTCTCCCCTGACTATCATCTCCTATAACTACTGCAAAGCCTGAATTTACACTTCCCTATTGAGCATCAGAGCTGACAGTGCTACCGGCCTTCCTGTTGCTGCCGTGCCCCAATGGGTCAACCACCACCCACCCAGCAGTATCCAACAAGGTGTTCTGCTGAGGAGAATGCCCACAGGACAGCCCTGCACTGTCTCCCTAATCACCCTTACCTCTGCTGGTGGTCACGCTTCTCCTATCCGAAGCTTGTACTCTGGTGTGGCCATATCTTCAGATGTTTCTTTTCAAATATTGTTGTTGTTGTTGTTGTTGTTGTTGTTATTATTATTATTATTATTATTATTATTATTATTATTATTATTATTATTATTATTATTATTATTATTATTATTATTCAAAAATAACACAGGTACATTGAAGTAACAACTCGCACAATCCCTCAAAACAAATTATCTTAAAGATTGAACATTTTTGTGAATTAAAAAACCCTACTAAGCAAGAAAAGTGTGAGAAAAAAGAAACCCATTGGGGGTACAACCCCGGAGCCATGCGTCATACAGAAAGCTTCTAAAAATAAACATCAAACCGCCAACAAGAAAGATATATTTCAAAGGTTCGACTTCTAATTTTTTCCAAGCTAAGGCACAGCATCACTTGAGTGAACCATTATGACAAAATAAGAGCTGATATGTCCTTCCATTTCAACAAGATGACCCTCCTAGCTATCAATGTAACAAACGCAATAACATGTTGGTCAGACATAGAAATACCATGGATATTTGGAGGAATTATTCCAAAAAGCACAGTCAATTTATTAGGTTGTAAGTTGATTCTGAGTGTTTTTGAAATTGTCGAAAAGACTGACTTCCAAAACTATTTTAATATAGAACATGACCAGAACATATGTGTCAGTGTAGCTATCTCAGTTTTACATCTATCACAATACTTGTCAACATTGGGAAATATTATAGAAAGTCTCTCCTTCGACAAATGGTAACGATGTACAATTTTAATTTGAATCAGTGAATGACTAGCACAGATCGAAGAAGCTTCAGAATCCGTGTCCAATCCTCCCATATCAACGTCAAACTGAGTTCCTTCTCCCAATCTTGTTTAATCTTAAGTAAAGGACGCTTATCCCATTGTAATAATAAATTATAAATTCTTCTAATAGAACCTTTCATCGAAGGGTTCTTATTCATAATAGTCTCTAATAAGTCAGCCTCCAATATGTAAGGAAAATTACTTAAATATTTTTGAAACAATATCTAACTTGAAGGTATGTAAAAAGTATGAATATGAGAGAGAATATTTATCGACTAATTGTTCAAAAGACATCATTCTGCCTTCTTTAAATAAATCTAAAAAAGTAGTAATACCTTTATTTTTCCAAAGTAAAAAAAAAAATTGGATCGCTCCAGGAAGGTTTAAAAAAGTGATTACGATAAATTATACTACAAAGTTTAAATTTTTTAAGATTTAAAAAATTGTGGAACTGGAGCCAAATTTGCAAAGAGTGCTTAACCACAAGATATAGGTTTAAATTAGCAACTTTAGCTAATTGTATAGGTAGAGCAACTCCTATTAACAGAGTTAAATAACACTGTTTCACAACTCTCAGTTCCAGGTTTACCCAAATTGGCCGATCATTCCTATCACCGTAATATAAGCAAAAGGACACATATCGCAAATTAACAGCCCAATAGTAAATTCTTAGATTAGGGAAAGCGAAACATCCGTCGTTTTGTAAATGACATATACTAATTCCTGGTCTTCTATTATCACAAATAAAAGATTGAATAATAGAACCAATCCCATCAAAATCCCCTGATAGCTGAAAAAAGGGAGACCTACAGTTATTAGTGACAACAGTGGCAATAGGAACTTTATATATCATTTTAATCCAATTATTAAAATTAATACCAATACCAAATGTTTCTAAGACATTAAGTAAATATTTCCATTCAACTCGATCAAATTCTTTTTCAGTATCCAAAGATACAATGCATTGTAGAGTTTTAGAAGCGGGCGAATATATAATGTTAGATAGTCTCGGAACATTTGAAAAAGAATAACGACCCTTTATAAAGCCTGTTTGATCTTTCAAAATGATTTTACCCACAGACTCTCCAACCGATTGCCATTATCTTTGACAGAATCTTAGCATCTACATTCAATAATGAAATAGGTCTGTATGAGGCGCAGTCAGTAGGATCTTTATCCTTTTTGAGGATTAAAGAAATAGAAGCCTCATAAAAAGTAGAGGGAAAATCAGTTTTCACAAAAGAATCTTTAAGAATCTCCAAGATATATAGAGAAAGCAATTTTCCAATTTTTTATAATATTCTACAGGATAACCATAAAGTCTCGGAGCCTTACCAGATTGCATTGAAAAAATAGCTTTATGAATTTCGGATTCAGTAATTTGGGCATCCTAATGACCTAATGGTCTTCATAATGACCCTTACCTCTGCTGGTGGTCACGCATCTCCTATCCGAGGCTTGTACTCTGGGTGTGGCCACCTCTTCAGATGTCTCATTGATAGTATCTTCAGGCTCCCGAATGTTCTTGAGTACATCCAACTCCCTGAACCAGTCAGTCCGGCGCTGTGATTGGGTGCACTTCCTCCAAATAGTCATCGGAAAACTGTCAGATATCCAGAATTCCCACATCTGACTGGAGGAGCATCCCATCCTGACTGTTCTGCACCAAAATACACCACTTTGGGTCAGGAACGAATTAACATATGCAAGAAAACATCAAACGTGAATGGGTCAATGACAGTAGAAGTAGAGTGTTCAATTATCTGTGTTCTTGCCATGAGGTCAAAGGGATAGATGCTGCCATTTTGTGAAACTGCTGTGTAACCCCCATTTTGTGAACTTATTGATGAACTGATTGCTATGGGATAACCTAATCAGATCAACCAAACAAGAGGTTTCCGGTTTCCCATTCTAAGCCTGAAATCACTCTCAGATAAACTGTGTATGATGTCCAATGTCAGGTTTGCCGAATTAATCTCGTTATCTCTGAACCTGAAGTCACTCTGAGATAAGGTGTGTATTATGTACAGTGGCAGGTTTGCAGAAGGAATCTCGTTATTTCTGCCGAGTGTCTGAACCAGAGCTGAAGACAATAAAAGAAGTCACCTTCGGCATGAAGTTGTGTAGCCCTTGGACTACATCCAATGGAAATCTGTTAGTCATCAGCCTGATGGACTTCAGCCAACAAAAATTACATGCATCCTCTGAACTGATGTGTTCAACAAGTTAAGAGTTCCAAATGCAAAGGTGTGATAACTCCTGAGACTAACCATCACAAGGAAGAACCCCCATGGAAGGGACTGGAGAAGAAATGATCGATCATTTGGACAAAATGGGATCCCCTGTTTCAGTGTTGTGAATTTGAGAAGTGTTCTGGGTGTGTATTAGTACAGAGGGAACAGTGGAATTCATCTTTTAAGTTGTTAGCCTGTGTTCAACATAGTTACTTTGTTGTTTGTGCAGGAGCAATAAAGTGCGAGCTTTGATTAATTACGAGTTGCCTGGTGAGTTTCCAAACTGATATCAGTTGATGAACGGTGAACATATTTTGGCGCCCTGGGGTGCACTCGAAAAGAAAGAAAAGTGGTCTGGACCCTGGTGACGAGTTGTAATGTGATGTTTGTTGGATGATCTAATTGAAGTGAAGAGAGAAAAAACTGAAAGTGGCAGAGGAATGGTGTAAGTGTAGGGAAGAGAGAGGATAAAAATGAAATTCTGAGGGAGCAGGGTCAGGTGAATTTGTTCCACATGAGTCAGTTTCAGGCTCAGTGTGAAGCGTTAACAAGAGAACATGAGAAAACTGAAGAGGAGTATAAACAGGCGGATACAGAATTAGAGAAAGGAAAAGTCAGGGTCGGGATTTACGGCTGTTGTGAATGTCATGAAGAAATCGGCAACTGAGAGGAAAGACTGTGCTGATCGCAAGTGTTTAAAACAGATGGAAAACCTGCAAAGTGAACTCTCAGCTCGGAGAGGAGTGATATGTGCGAGGAGAGAAGAGCGTATGAAGAGACGCTTGTATCACACACCGGGTTGCTCTCTTCAGTCACCCGATGAGGTAATCGTAGCCTTTGGCCAGGGGCAGATATGGTCAGGTAATGCCCAACCTTCATAGAGTGTTTCAACCCTTAACCACTACACTGTCCAGCTGGTGGATCAGAAGTGAGGGCCAAGTCACTGCCCATCTGTTCCTGACCTCCAGCTCAACCCCTCTCTCTAGCTCCATACCCAGTCAGGGGCTCTTTCTGCTTCCTCCCCCATCCTGCCAGCTGCTTGCTTCTTGCTCTTTTCATCAAGGCCCAGCACAGACAGCAACCTCCATGCTGGCCGTGCCGGGAACCCACTACAGTCGATCTCCATGAGGAACAGCCACGTCTGCCATCCTCTGTCCCTGCACTCCGGGACTAACAGTGTAAAAACCAGGATTACTGGGGAAGTGGCCCGCCTCCCAGCAGATTTTTCCGAGAGTGGGTGGAACCTTCAACACTCAGTGCCCCAATGGCGCCTGTAGTAATGGAGGGACTGCAGGACACACCAGAGCCGGGGGTGTGGGGCGTGTGTGACACGGTATTCTGTCCCTTTGACGTTTCCCAATTGAGTGCTGGAGTGGTGAATGAGAGATGATTCTCGGAAACTTTCCCGGTGCATTCAGCAGACAGGGTAACTCTCGGTTTATATGAAACGGAGGAGGGGAAGCTAACCCTTCTCTGTCTAACTTCAGCTTTCCCTTCAGCCCTGCCGGAGGAACAGGCACCCGCCCAGGGGACACGAGGTGATTTACAGAAGGCACCATTAGAAGCTGCTGGACTAATAGAGGTGACAGTGGAAGTTTTGCATGACTGCAGACAGTGGAAAGGAAGGAACCTTCTATATTTGTGACGATGTTGTGCCCGGTTTTCTCGAGTGTTTTGGGTCCTACTTTGGATCCGCAGAAATTTGACTCCGTGACAGAGTAGGAACTGGCCGAGGAACTTGGTATCGCACAGTACCGAGGAGAGCAGAAGGGTGTGTGAAATGATTGATCCATTCAAATCCCACACATGCTGAAGCATGGGCTCGCAGAAGGATGATGTGAATGAGGGAAAAGGGATTGAGGGAGAAAGGTACAGAGGAGGGTAAGGGGAAACGGGGTTCTAAAACGACCCTATCACAGAACAAGGTTTGCAGTGGCAGAATGAAGGGAGACGGGGTGCTGATCAGGATGAGCTGCCACCGAGCTCAACAGCGCCACCTAATGGCTGGGTAGTCAACGACGCGGTTGGAATATCAATGTTCCCCCGTTATGAATACTGGATCCCCAAAGAAATGATACAATTCCGGTCATGAAGATTATTTTGCCATTGATTGCCCACAACCCAGATGGGTTGGGACATGTCAAGATGTAACAATGGCCCATTGCCTCTGGAAGGTCAACAGTGTTGCCTGCAATGTAATGCTCAGCTTGTTACCTATGGGGAGTCCAAGTTGAATGTGTGTTCACCACATGGTTGGATGGTGCAGCTGGACTCCTTGTTAACCACCTTAAACCTGGCCTCATTCAGCACAACACTTTGGGAAATAGAAGATACGGTTATTGTAAATGAATTTAATTGACACTCATAAGTGTGGAAGTTGAGTACCGTTGAAATATATTCGAAACGTTCGGATTTTTAAGGTATTTAATCTTGTTATGTGATAAATGGACCCTGCATAATCCCAGAGTGCTTTGCTGTCTGCTGAGTGAGGGAGTGGAAGGAGGCATGTGATGTTCTGATCATTGTTCATTGTGGAACTGGAAAGGTCTCTACATTGCGTGTCCTTGAATAAAAGTGTTGCAATCTGTAAGTAGAGGAGCTGACACCCAGAATAGCCTGAACACTTGTATAAAAGCGAACGTTGTAAGCGGTAAAAGATCCATGTATTCTGAGGAGTTGAGATGCCTTTCTCCCTGTAAGTAATAGGCGCACTGTTGAACGTTGTTTTTTTCTGGTACTTAGGTCTAAGACCTGGCGAAAAGTACCCAACAAAATGTGGAGGTTCCAATTTGTTTGTCTGGGGATAATGATCGCCGAATTGTCAGTTCCTGTTCACCTTTAGTGATTATTTTTTGTTCCGGGTCAGACCTCGGACTACTGGTGTTCCCGAGGCTTCAAGGCTCGAGTCAGTACTTTATACTTTACTATACTTTATTGTCACCAAACTATTGATACTAGAGTGTACAATAATCACAGTGATAATTGTTTCTGCGCTTCGCGCTCCCTGAAGTTCAAATCGAAGTAAATATAATAAAAATTTAAATTATAAATCATAATTAGAAAATAGAAAATGTATAATTATATATATAATTATATAATTACATATAGTATAACGTCAGTATAATTTAAAGGATAGTGTCAGTGACACATGGAAGTGTAGATCATTGTCTGGATCGCACTAAATGATTGTCCATCAGAGAGAGGCAGTAGTTATTGATTGCCTGTAAAACAACAAAAGTAAATAAAAGTTTCAGTACCAGCTGAGTGACATTACAGAAGGTTTGAACCACACAGGACGCTGTGACGCAGAAGCAGTGAAGTCACTGATCAGGGATTCAGTGGGGTGTGAAGAAAAAGGTCAGTGGGAGATACGACAGGATGCATCTTTCACTGATCCTGACAGAGAAACTACACACACAAAATCCTGGAGGAACTCGGCATGCCAAGCAATATCGATGGAACAGTGCACAGCCGCTGTTTCGTGCCCAGTCCGTTCAGCAGCACCGAGGGGCTGACTGGTTTATAGGCATTCAGTAGTATGGATGTACCAGTTTCAGTTCCACTGTGAAAAGCTGGCTAAAGGAAACATTAAACAGGAGGAAGCACCCAAGTAGCTAAGCCCGACGGGGAACGACTGGAGAAAGAGTGCAGTGAATAAAAAATTACGCTGAATGTAATTCAGAAATCGGCACATAAAAAATGAACACAACACTGGAGAGCAGACAAAGTGCTTAAAGCAAATTTAAACGCTTTAGAAAGGTCAGAATTTAAGTGTGAAAAGTAGCCAGATGAGAGTGTCCGTAAGAGAGGGAGAGAGAGAGAGAGAGAGAGAGAGAGAGAGAGAGAGAGAGAGAGTGTGTGTGTGTGTGTGTGCGTGTGTGTGTGTGTGTGTGTGTGTGTGTGTGTGTATGTGTGTGTGTGTGTGTGTGTGTGTGTGTGTGTGTGTGTGTGTGTGTGTGTGTGTGTGTGTCTGTCTGTCTGTCTGTCTGTCTGTTTGCTCATCAAAAACTTTAAAATCCCTGGCTCTGATCGTCTCACCTTGACCATGATGTCCAGTATCAATTCACTTCTGTCTTGAAACACATCGCTTTCTTCCCGACAACAGACCCAACACTTTATTTGGAGTCAGTTTTGGTTAGATTGGAATAATTGGAGAGCAATCCTAAAAGTTGCTTAACTAACAAGATGTTTTCCTTTTATAGAGCAGAAAAGATGTTCAAGACTTTTGACGTATTTGTTCTGAGTTTGTGTTTTCTTGGAAAATAGGTTTGATGCAATCAGTGTTTTGTCATGTAAATTGCAAACGAAAAAAAGGTAAGGAATTTTCTGGTTGGCACCAATCTAATACAGTACGTAGATGACGCCCTGTTGACCACCCAAGTAAGGAAACTTGTGATCAGGGCTCCCTCTATCTTCTACATAAGCTAGCTATGAAAGTTCAAAAAGTATCAAAGCAGAAATTAGTTTCTACAACCAGAAGTTACTTATCTAGGATATACCCTATCCCAGGACAGGAGGCCATTGATTAAGATATCTGTTAAAGCCCAAAGCCAGCGACTCACAGAGAACTGAAACACTTTCTAAGAATGATATCTGATATTGTAGACGATGGATTTTAGATTGTGCAGGTATTGTTAGGTCCACCCTTGTGGTGTCAGAGGCAAGCGACCTACGCAGTTGGTCCTGATGACATCTCCCACTTTGGGTATAAGAATGTATTAGACATCATTTACGTGCTCTCACGATGGGCTGAAGCATTTGTTTGTAGAAAAAAATGATGCAGCTGCAGCAACGAAATGTTTGTTAAAGGAAGTAACCCGCGATCTGGGATCCCCTGGAAACTATCCAGTGACAACGGTACTCATTTCACTGGTAAAGTCATTCATGATGGATGCAAAGCCTAACAAGCGGGTCAAAATTTCCATTGTCGCTCCCATCCACAGTCAGCGGTACGAGTCGAAAATATGAACGGAATCATTAAGGATATACTTAGGAAGATTTGTGAGGAAATGAGACTAAAGTGGAAATAGGAGTTGCTTTTGGCTCTGATGGCTACAGAAGCCACTGCCAATGGAACCACTGGGCTGTCCCCACATGAAATCACAACGGGACTGCCGTCTGATGCTCCATCAGGAATTAAACAAGTGCATGTACACCACTTGGATGAGAGCATGTTCAATTATGGTATTGTCTTTAAAACTCACTAAATATCATCAGCAGGTAAGAGAGGCCCAGCAAACTGTAGAGACCGTCAAATGCTACCACAGTGAACCGGTGACTACGTGGTGGTGCGGACATTTAAAAGGGAGATGTGTTTGGAACCTCGGTTTGAAGTACCATTTCCGGTATTGCTGGTCACTAATCATGGTGGGAGAAAGGCCGTCGTGGATTCACGCCTCTCACTGTAAGAACGTGCTTGACGACGGGAAAAAGATAAAACCACTGACAGACCGAAAGGTGTCGATGGATTAGCTCTTTTCCTTTCCCGGACGGATGTGGTCGCCACAAACATTCAAACTGCTGAGTTTGTATGGGTGTGCTGGCACATGTAGAAATGGATGTGTCCCGTTTAAATGTGATCTTCAATAAAATACAGATGAACTGTTACTTTAACTGGTCCAGGTCCTCAGGCCAGGATATGTTTGGGTTCTAGTACAGGGCTGATGGGACTTGAAAACATCGACCCCTTTCTTTCCCTTATCAGTACAGTCAGAATGTCACTTTTTCTGGATGAAGATATAAATTTGAAAACGAGTGTTGCAGTGAATGATTTGCCCCAGGACAACAATGTTAACCAAGGTTAAAAAGACTTGGTGATGTCCTCATAGAAACGTAGAAAGATAGAAAACCTACAGCACATTATAGGCCTTTCGACCGATAATGCAATGCCGAACATGTAACTACTTTAGAAATTAAGTCAACTCCGATCCTCTCAACATAAATACGAT
Organism: Hemitrygon akajei; assembly: GCF_048418815.1. NCBI lineage: Eukaryota > Metazoa > Chordata > Chondrichthyes > Myliobatiformes > Dasyatidae > Hemitrygon > Hemitrygon akajei. The sequence continues at coordinate 658,048 of NW_027331956.1, forward strand.
TAAAGCTGAAAAAAACAATAAGCCTGGCACAGGGCCATATTACATCATATGAAAATATTGAATAAATGGTCTCCATATCTTTTCAAATTTAATAGAAGTATCGAATACACCACTTCTAATTTTTTCTAAATTTAATCATAACATAGTTTGAGAAAACCAATGAAATACAGTGGGAGGATTAATTTCCTTCCAATTCAACAAAATAGATCTTCTAGCCATCAAAGTGAGAAAAGCAATCATTCGACAGGCGGAAGGAGATAAATGAAGTGAGTCCATCATCGGTAAACCAAAAATTGCGGTAATAGGATGGGGTTGTAAATCGATGTTCAGTACCGCGGAGATAATATCAAAAATATCTTTCCAATATTTTTTCGGATCGGAGTTGACGACATTGATGTTTATGTATTCTTGTGAGATATTATAAACAGCCCCTTTTTTTCTCTCTTTTTTAGTTTTCCTTTTTTTTTCTTTTTTTGCTTCCTTTTTTCCCCCTTGGATATTAGATTAGTAGGTTAGTCAATTTTGCATATATATATTTTTTTCTTCTTTCTTTATATTACATATTATGAAATATCTAGATTTACCTTGTTCATATATATACTATATGGTTCATGTTTTGGGAAAACTTATTTATACTGTATTCATTGCTTATGTATTCTTTCATGTGTAATGGGAATTTGTATGTTTGTAATCCCTTTATTAATATATCAAGTGTATTTTGTTCATAATATTATTAATACTAATAATAAGATTGAAAAAGAAAAAGAAAAAGAAAAAAGAAATTAAGTCCGGTTACCCATAGCCCTCTATTTTTCTAGCTCCGTGCAACTAACCATGAGTCTCTTAAAATACCCTATTGTATCCGTCTCCACCACCATCGCCGGCAGCTAATTCCACGCACTCCACACACAAAAAAACTTACCCCTGACATCTCTTCTGTACCTTCTTCCAAGCACCTTAAAACTATGGCCTCTCCTGTTAGCCATTTCAGCCCTGGGAAAAAGCCTCTGACTATTCACATGATCAATGTCTCTCATCACATTATGCACATCTATCAGGTTACCTCTCATCCTCCGTCGCTCTAACGAGAAAAGGCCAAGTTCACTCAACCTATTCTCTAAGCCATGCTCCTCAACCAAGACAACATCCTTGTGGATCTCCTCTGCACCCTTTCTATAGTTTCCACATCATTCCTGTGGTGAGGTGAGCAAAGCGCTCCAAGTGGAGTCTGCCCAGGGTCCTATATAGCTGTCCCGTTACCTCTCGGCTCCTGAACTCAATACATTCTTAACCTCACAGGGAAGGTGACACTTGCCAAGGAAATCAGCAAGGCAGCTCCGGAGCTCATTAACATGGCAGCAGCATTGGAAAAGTTAGCAAATGAAATTACTTATACTCTCGAACAAACCCTACAAGCAATATCTAAATTGTTGGCGAAATCGGTGACGGTTCGTAAAGTGGCATTGCAAATCCGAATGGCTTGGACTTTGTTTTCGCGGGGAAAGGGGCCACGTGTGTCCTGATTGGCCAAGACCGTTGCACGTACACATGACGAATCAGGAGAATATACTTCACGTAACAGCTCACATCCGTGAGGGCACCGAGAAGCTGAAGGAAGAAGGAGACCATTTCCATCATTACAACCCCCAGGAAGCTGTCGGCCGTCTGGGATGGTGGACTGCTGCCCTGCATTATGGAAAGACCACCGGTATTATAATATTGGCAGCCACCATCTTGTAATTTTGTGTAGGACTAAAGAGATGATATTGAAAATGGGTACCCTTTGATGCGGACTCGGAAAAGAAGATTGTGCTGACTCAAAGGCGGGACTGTGGAAATATATTCGAACCTTTGTCATGTAATAGAATGGAACCTGTAAGATCCCACAGTTGTTTGCTATATGCTGAGTGTGTACTTGACAGGCACCATGTAATTGATCACTGTTCACTGTGTAACTGAGAGGAGGTTGATATGCACTGGAGCAGCCACCGGCAGAACAGATGGCAGCCAAAGCACAGACTGACAATTTGTATTGAACAGCAAACTTCGTAAGCTGCAAAGCAGAAGCGATCTCTCACCATGGAGAGTGGAGATGCTTCTCATTACAGCTCGCAGTAAGCATGACTCTGAACAGATCCACTCTGTGTTTTTGGTTCTTTGTTGACAGACCCGGAGAAATTCACACGACATACAGATGGCAATGAACAACAGAGCCAGATCCGGGTCTCAGTTGCTTTGGGGTTGCACACTGATTTGAGGTTTGAATGAGGGTTTGCCGGTCAGCAGAGATTTATGGGTGTACACTGATTTGCAGATACTGTATATGCAGAGTTGGGTGTGTTGGCGGATTCGGGGGTGAACCCTGACTTTGAGGAGCTGTTGGATTTGGAGATGTGTCGAATCACAAGGTTGTTTCTTTTAAAGATAAATGCGATATGAACTTTGACCTCTGTACTTGCTTTTTTTAATAATGTAAGCCACCCTTTTCTGAACTATTTGAAATGATTCTTGCGCTGGGATAAACTAATGTGCATGTTGGAAAATCAGTGGGTTCGGGTGCGCAACGGATTCGGGGGTGCAGACGGATTTTATAATATGTACCGATTTAGGAGTGCTTTGGAGAATATGGTGGGTGAACAGGGATTTGGGAATGTGGACAGGAATGGGTGTTTTCTAGGTAATATTGGGATGCATGCGGATTGAGGGCACACATTTATTTGTGTGTCATTGCGAATTTGAGTGTGTGCAGATGTTTGGGAATGTCGGTGGATTTCAGGGTGCATACGGATTTTGGGGATCGGTGGTTTTAGAGCACACATTGGGGGTGTGTATGTATTTCAGGGTTCTGAGGATTTGGTGGTGTGACGACTATCAGACTTGTTTTATTTAGAGATAATTCATTAATAAATGCATTTTGAACGTTGAAGTTTGCTCTTGCTATTTTCTAAGGCGGAGGCAGCCGTTTTGTGAACTATTCGACATAATTTTGCTGAGACGATCCAATGTGCAAGTGTGTCTGCTGATTTGGAGCTCTGACGAATCTCAATGTTGCTTCATTTGTACACAGATTAATCATGAATGCAATTTGAATTCTGACCTCTGCTCTTGATTTTTATGGTTCAGGCAGCCATTTTGTGAAGTGTTTGAAATGAGAGTTCGAGAGCATGTGCAGTTTGCGGGGACAGATGAGAAGGGACTGAACCGAGGGGATAAATTGAACTCGAGGTCTGTGGATACGTGTATAGTCAAGCAGGGTCAGGCAGAGACAATGGGTCGATCCACACAGAGACACAGAAACACGCTACACACTTTCTTATCCGCCTCTCCAGCGCTCCGCCGTGTTCTTTAACACATACGTGGTGATATGATTGAAACATACGCAGCCCCCTACTAGACTTTATGGCCATGTATTAGGGTTAAGGGTTGGTCCTGGACGAGGACCGAAATGTTCTGACTGTGACTAAATCACTGAAGATGCGGAGGGTTCTGTGGATATGGAAGTGTTTATTTACCATCACAAGCAGATCTTTTCTTGGCGACCCCCTCGTTAGAGTCCCGCAGACACAAACTAATCCAAGTGTGTGTACTCTCGAGGAGAATGGTAACAGTAGGTGATTCAATATAATTATACAAGCTACAATGACACAATTTACTTCAATATTCTGAGTGTCTCAGTTGGCTCCACTGAAGTACATATTTACACTGGGAGCACATTGAATTGATAAGTAACCACTGAAGGTTCAGTCACCTTTGTTGGGACAAAATAATTCACACAAACTGTCCAAACATTGCACTAGTTAATTATTTAATCGCAATCTGTCACCACGGGGATTGCACCTGCCTGACATAATTGTTTTGTAAATAATTTTAAAACAGTTATTTTTAAATCTGTTGAAATGTGTCCCTGTGGAGTCGCTAAATGGTATTAAAAACCGCAGGCATGTGCTGCCTTTATATTTCATTCCGAGACATCGCCTGTAGCACAGTGGGGACAGGTCACTGGACAGAGAAAATGCCTGCATTGTTCGTTAGGTAAGAGAGTGTGGTGAAAATATTGTACGTGTTCATCGCCGTCATTGGAGTTCCTGGTGAGTGAGCAGAGCAATTCATGTTTGTCATTTCTGTGTGTTAACCACGTGAATCTGTTTATGATCATTTGACCAGATTCTAACTAGATGATCATTGGGAAATATCCGTCAGAGATACTGATCCTGTCAGTTCAACACTCTGATTTATCATATTTAATGACAAGCGGAGCTAAACTCCTGTCTCTCATCTAACTCACGGGATCGACTCGAACGTTGTTCTTGACTTCAATGACACCTTGGGAGAAACACTGGTCCTGTGTTTGGCGTCTCACTGTGGAGTTGGTCACAGTCGGATCACACTGCCTGTCAGTCAATAATTGAGTCTGATCACCTGAACCAGTGTCCGCGGATCTGCTGACGAGAGTTATCGAATTGAGCTGCGCTGTAGAATTAATCCATTAACGGAGCCGCTCAACCTCAGGTTACTGAGTTGTTCCTGCTTTCCCTCTGAGACGCGTCGTAAATTGGGGCACCGCTTCGTCCTGTTGAAAAGTCTCGGCCCAAAACCGAAGTTTGTTCAATTCCACGGATGCTGGCGGACTTGCTGAGTTCCTCCAGTATTTAGTGTGTGTTGCTCCCCTCTGTATCCCTTCCCGGCCCCATCAGATGCTTAGTTTCCAAGGGCCTGGTCAGTCACGGTTAAATCAGTGAAACCGGCCACGTTAATGACTGAAATGGGGATCAGAACCGATCGTTGTTGTTCATGCATATCGCTTTTATCGCCGACGATTCCCTACACATCGTCTTATCTCCACACTGAAGAAGGCAGGTCAGAGACAGTGTGACCAGTGTCTGATGTTAGATTAGCAGCCGTTCACAGACTGTGCTGCTCCAGATCTAAAGCTGAAACCCAATCCCCTGAGGAATGGGGTCAGTAATGCCCAGTATCTGTTCCTCTTTCTCTCTCTCCCTCTGTCTTTTTCCAGTGAATGTAGTGGCGATCGTGATCCTGTCCCGGGGAAAGTGCGGCTTCTCTACCTGCACCACTCGCTACCTGGTGACCATGGCAGCGGCGGATCTACTGACCTTTGTTAAAGGAGGTCATTTTCATTCAAATCAAATGGTATTACTTCCGGTGGAGTTTTCTGAGCATCACCCCTGTGTGCAGTGTTATCGATGTCATGAGGTTCACCGCCACACACTGTTCTGTCTGGTTCACCGTCACTTTCACCTTTGATCGGTTTGTCGCCATTTGCTGCCAGAAACTGAAAACAAAATATTGCACCGGGAAAACTGCGGTTGTGGTTCTAACAACAACCGGTGTACTGTCCTGTCTGAGAAACCTTCCCCGATACTTCAATACTTAAATGTTCTCTGTCGGACAACTGGTTCTATTGAAGTACAAATTTACAGTGGAAGCACATTTAATTGATAAGACACCTCGGACGGTTCGGTCACCTTTGTTGTAACAAACTAACTCCCACAACTGATCTAAATATTATTCATTAATTTAATCACAATCTGTCATCGCAGGGACTGCAGCTGTCTGATGTAATTGGTTTCTAAATAATTTAAAAACCTTTATTTTTCAATCTGTTGAAATCTGTCCCTGTGGAATTACTAAATGGCTTTAAAAAGCCCAGGCATGTGCTTCCTTAATGTTTCATTCCGAGAGATCGCCTGTCGCACAAAGAGACAAATCACTGGGCAGAGAAAATGTCTGCAATGTTCGATAGGGATATCAATGTGGTGAAAATATTGTACATGTTCATTGCCGTCATTGGAGTTCCTGGTGAGTGAGCAGAGCATTTCATGTTAGTTATTTCTGTGTGTTAACCGGTGTGAACCTGTTTAAGATAATGTTACAAGCTTACAACCTGATCATTATTGCGCAAATACCCATCGGAGATATCGATCCTGTCAATTTCACATTCTGAATGTTCCGATTTAATAACAAGTGGAACTAAGTCTATGTTTCTCCTCTAACTCACGGGAACGAAGAGAACGCTGTTCTTGCCTTGAATGACTCCTTGTCCAGGGATGTCCCAGTGCTGGGGCCAGGGATCTCTCCGGGAAGTTGTGACTGGGAGATGTTTGCATTTTGAAGCATACTTTTCCTAAGTTATTGATCAGAGGGAAACCCTAGTCATGCACTTCACGTCTCCCTGTGGAGTCTGTCACAGTCGGATCCCACTGTCCGTTGGTCAGTTATTGGGTCTGATCGCCTGAACCAGTGTTCGCGGATCTGTTGCCGTGTGTTATCGAATTAAACTGCGCTGTAGAATTAATCCATTAACGGAGCAACTCAGCCACAGGTCACTAAGTGTTTCCTTCTTTCCCTCTGAAACCCGTCATAAATCGGGGCAGCGCTTCGTCCTGAAGAGGATCTCGATCCGAAACGAATGATAATTCGATTCCATGGATGCTGCCTGACCTGCTGAGTTCCTCCGGTTTTGTGTGTGTTGCTCCTCTCTGTATCCCTCCTCGGCCTCATCAGATGCTGACTTTCCAGAGTCCTGGTCAGTTACAGTTAATTCAGTGAAACCGGCCCCATCAGCGACTGGAATCGGGATCAGCACCGATCGTTGTTGTTCATGCAGATCGCTTTTATCGCCAACGATTCCCCACACATCGTCTTATCTCCACACTGAAGAAGACAGGTCAGAGACAGTGCGACCCATTTCTGGTGTTAGATTATCAGCCGTTTACAGGCTAAAGCCCGTTCCCATGTTGATTCCCGGAGAATGTTTTCAGTAATGCCCAGTGTCTGTTCTCTCTCTCTCCAGTGAATGTAGTGGCGATTGTGATCCTGTCCCGGGGAAAGTGCGGCCTCTCTACCTGCACCACTCGCTACCTAGTGGCCATGGCAGCGGCGGATCTACTGACCATTGTCACCAGCGTTATTTTGATTTCAATCAGAACGTATTACTTCCGCAGGAGTTTTCTGGACATCACCCCTGTGTGCAGTGTTATCGATGTACTGATGTTCACAGCCACACACTGTTCTGTCTGGTTCACCGTCACTTTCACCTTTGACCGGTTTGTCGCCATTTGCTGCCAGAAACTGAAAACAAAATATTGCACCGAGAAAACTGCGGTTGTGGTTCTAACAACAACCGGCGTACTGTCGTGTCTGAGAAACGTTCCCCGATACTTCACAGTGGAACCTGTAATAATAATCGACAATGTACCGTGGCTCTGTATTATCAAGGACAATTATTTCACTGACCCCTGGTGGGTGGGTTATGACTGGCTGGATACGGTCTTAACTCCGTTCCTCCCTTTCGCTGGGATCCTGCTGCTCAACGCTCTGACAGTCAGACACATTTTAGTGGCCAGTCGGGTCCGTAAGGGGCTGAAGGGTCAGAGCAAGGGGGTGAACTGCAGTGACCCGGAGGTGGAGAGCAGGAGGCGTTCTGTGGTTTTACTCTTCACCATCTCCGGCAGCTTCATCCTCCTGTGGATGACACTGGTTGTAAATTTCATATATTATCAGGTCTCAGGAAAAGGAATCGATTTCAATGATTCTGAATTGATCTTTCAGTACGTCGGGTATTTCCTGATGGATTTCAGCTGCTGCACGAACACATTTATTTACGCGGTGACTCAGTCGAAATTCAGGGAGCAGGCGATCAGCGCGGTGAAATATCCCGTCACTTCGATGCTTCAGTTGATTAATGGCGCCGCATCATGAGTAGTCGCTCACCAAATTCACCGTCAGACTTTCCCACAAGACGGCGCAGGGCGAGTTAGATGCACATTTACTAACCCAATGTGAATCACACCATTCCCCGCCATCTCCTTGAATGATTGGCTAAGTTAAGAAGTAGGTCAGGCTATGGATTTACGACGGGTGACGCTCCAACTTAAAGGCGCATTCCCGTTATCAGCTGGGTGGGACTGTGGTGCAGAGAACTGGGAAATAAAATCCACACCGCTTCTGTCTTCTAACGAAAGCTAAATTACCCCCAACAAATCCTATCAATTATAGGTAATGAAACATAATACTGCGAATTTAATTAAAGACACACCCATGACTTAAGAAAGCGGTTAAATGAAATCAATCAATCAAGACCGCCAAAATGGAAATGAAGCCTGCATGATTTCTTTCCTGATATCCTTCACCTGTGTTCAACCGTTTCATAATGAAAAAACCTACACGATCCGGAAGCATGTTTTGCAACATGACAAAAAGAATATTTAAGCATGGTAAGTCATGGCGATATAATTCCTTCCCTCCTTGTTTCTCTCATAAACCCAGCACTTTCATGTTCCCATTCTAGTTCGTGTCAATATAATTCCGTCCGTTCTTGTTTTACCCCTTTCTCCCCATACACCCAACACGTTTATGTATTCTGTAAAGGTGTACCCATTTTACCATCAGTCTTTCCATCAGCTCCTAATTCTCAACATACATAACTCTGAACTTCTGAATTGTTAAATGAAGGGACTTTATCCACAGTTGAGCTTTTGTAACTTACAGTCAACGCACTCATTCCCCTCAATACCTCTGTGTGCAGGGACCTATAAGAAGAAAATATATAAACAAGTACTTGAATATGAATTAACGCCTGGTGAGTTTCCAACAGTAAATCTGACCGACTGCGAGAATAACCTGTTTAAGAGTCATCAAAACATAAAAGTAATCTGAACAATTATAACGTTACGTGGGAAGAAATTTCTCCACCAACCTTAAGCCTAAAATGATGACAACCAATTCTGCTGTAGAAACTGATAAATGTTTGCAAAGAAATTTCTCTATCCTTGTCTATACTTCAGGCACATTAAATGGGCTACTCCAACATTCCCAGTTCAATTATCTTTCGTTCCATCTGTAAAAATGTTAAAAACTTGACATGATTAGGACTATCGGTTTGTATTCGTCCAGGGGGAAATCCGTCCACCCGCCAAACCGTGTCTCCCGTTTGCGTGGATGCTGTGTAATGCACACTGGTACAAACTCGCACACAGAATATCAGACAGCACACAGTGTACGTTTACAGAGTACATTTTATAAATCTTACTGGAACTAGGTAATTAATAACGATACAATATAAAAAGAAAGAAAAGAGAGCCAAAACTTATTAGAGTTCAATCGGTTCGTGCACAACCGCTGGAGCTCAATTATCGAAGCCTTCTGTCCACCATTCGATCTTCTCCGACCTCCTCGACCCGCCGCCTGGGACCAACCTGGGACCAAAGGGTCCAGCACGTCCTTCCTCTTCGGTTCTCCTCCCGAAAAACCCGCGCACTGACTCCAGGCTCCCGCACAGACAGAAGGAACAACAAAGCTTCCAGTGGTTAGTTCCTCCGTTATCAATAATTATAACCCAAACATTTCAACTAAAAAGGGCATTACCAAATCAGTTACCTACAAAGAAGCCTTTTCATTATAACGTTACAGAGAAGCCATTTTATATATGCAGTTAACAGTTAACATTACAGTTAATAATCTGAGAACCCTGTATTCTCCCCCCACCGAATTAAGTCATGCCATCATGACGTTCAGATAATTCGCCAGCCCCTCCTGCAGAACACACCGCCCAATCCAAGTGCAGAAAGCAGTGGCATAACTCCCCAAAACAGTGGAGATCACACCCTGTTCCCCAGGTGCCGCATAGGCCAACCTGTCTTGGGGGGGGGGGGGGGGACAGGTGCCTACTTATCTGAGGCCTGCGCACTCCCTCTTCTAACTCCTCCACCTCGGACAATACGGAAGACCCATGGGAACTACCAGGCGAACCCTTCCGTGAGCGGTCTCCCAAACCCCTCTGCACCTCGGAACCCACTACCTCTTGCTTGGGCCCCATGTCCTTTATTCCAACACCCTATGGTACCCCCGACCGCCCATCTCTAGCCCCCTTACCCCGTCTAACCCAGTGGAAGAAGGACCGGGAACCTCCCGCTCCATCACGGGGGCGTCAGCGAACGGCAGCATGTACCAGTCGTCCGAGTCATCATCCTCCGAGTCAGTGTCTCTCACAGGGTTTGGGCCCAGGCCTGACTCTCTTGCAGAGTCCTGGTACTACGTGCAGCAGGCACCTCGGGCTCCCACTCTACCTGTACATCTCACCCCAGGGCCAACAGGTGATTCCAATGGAGAATCTTGACGGGGCTCCTCCCATCCTTGGACCTCACCCGCAGAAACGGTAGATTTGGCATCTGACTCTCTACTACAAAGGGCGTGCCCGACCAGCGATCAGCCATCTTGTGTTTCCCGGGTAGTCCCAAATTCCTTATGAGGACTCGATCTCCCGGCAGTAGTTGGGAGAGCTTCACCTTCTTGTCAAACCTCCTCTTATTTCCCCGATTCTGCTCGGCGGCCGCCTCCCTAGCCAGCTCATAAGCTCTTTGTAGTTCTTTCTTCATATCAGACACATACTTCAAGTAGGGCTTCGGCGATACGTTACCTGCATCCGTCCCAAAACAGAGGTCAATGGGCAACCTTGCCTCGCGCCCAAACATCAAATAGTAGGGCGAGTATCCAGTAGCTTCATTTCGGTTACAGTTGTAACAGTGAACCAGACGCCCAATATGTTGACTCTATCAACTCTTTTTGCTAATCTCCAGAGTTCCCAGCATGTCCAGCAGCGTCCAATTAAACCTCTCCGGTTGGGATCACCCTGCGGATGATAGGGCGTAGTCCTCGATTTCTCAATCCCCAACATACTCAGTATCTCGTAGATGAGCTTACTTACAAAGTCTCGTCCCTGGTCACTATGTATCCGCGGGGGAGGGCCATAATGCACAACATACTTCTCCCATAGCAGTTTCACCACCGGAGTCACACTTCCCTGCTTGGTAGGGAACGCTTGAGCATACCGGGTGTAGTGGTCTGTGATGAATAAGACATTCGCCGTATTGATGGCATCGGGTTCTATGGCCAAGAAATCCAGACACACCAGGTCCAGCGGCCCCTCACTTTGCAAGTGTGACAACGGAGCAGCCTGCACAGGCAGCGTCTTCCGGCGTATACAGCGAATGCACGACTGACAATACTCTTCCATCTCCACCTTCATTCGGGGTCAGTACAACCTATCTTTGAGCGATCCATAGATCTACTCCACCCCCAAATATCCAGAATCATCGTTCAGGGACTTCAACACAATCTTCCGATACTTCTCGGTCAGGGGGTGACGTGATCCGGTATAACAATTATTTCCTCAACTTCAACTGAGGTCATTCCCTCAATAACGGAGGCACTGTAGCGTGTTTTGTCTTCTCCGCCCATGCCAGATCACCCATTTCCACCGCGCACCAAACAGTGCCAAAGCCCGGGTCATCCCGCTGAGAAGCTGCCTCTTCCCCCGGCCTTAATTCCGGAAACTGTTTAGTCTTCAGTGCAGTCAGGTCACTGTAAACAGGGGGTAGGTCGTCATCAGAAGCCCCCAGTGGGTCCACTGCTCGTTCCGGCTTCCCCTTTTCCTCGGCCTTCACGGTGATAGCAAACTGACACATGGCTTTCACCCCAGGGGCAAGAACGCTCTCCCACTCCTCGTACGTCTCTTGTTATTCATGGTCCCGTGGTCACAAAGCATCCGCATCGAGATTCCTGCTCCCCGGCTCGTACTTCAGGATGAAATCATACACCGACAAAGCTGCCAACCATCGATGGCATTTAGCATCCAGTTTCTCCAAAGTCAGGTTACAAGTAAGTGGGTTGTTGTCCGTCCTCACCTCAAACCTGGCTCCGGAGAGATAGTCTCTCAGCTTATCCACCACTGCCCACTTCAACGCCAGGAACTCCAGCTTATGGGTGGGACAGTTTCTCTCGGAGACCGACAAACTCCGGCTGACAAACGCGACAGGTCTCAACCCGGTGCCCAGGTCCTGATACAAGACGGCCCGTAATCCCTCTCGTCTGGCGTCGTGTACAGACGTGTACAGTACATAGGGTAATCGGGTGTCCACAAAAGCCAGCACCGGTGTCTGGGTCAACAACTCTTCCAGCGATTTAACAGCCTCCGAACATTTTGCATCCCACCTCTGTCCGAAGGGCTCCGACGGTCCGAGATATTCTCCAACATCCCGTCCCTCTTTTCCTTTCTTCCCCAAGGGAGGGTAAACACGCAGAAGCTGGTTCAAAGGGTGACTCACTTTGGCGTAGCCGTTCACATATCTCCGATAATAACCACAGAACCCCAAGAACGAGCGCAGAGCGCTCACAGTCCGGGGCCTTGTCCACGTGGTCACTGCTTCTATCTTAGCCGGGTCGGCAGCTACTCCATCCCGGGAGATTATGTGTCCAACATAGCTAACAGACGTGTTGCAGAGCAGACACTTGTCCAGGGAGAGTTGTAACCCTTCCTTCTTCAGCCGACATAGCACCTTCAGTAATCTCGCTTCCTGTTCTTCCAAGGTGGATCCAAACACTACCAAATCATCCAAATACACCAACACTTCATGCAAATTCATATCCTCCACCGTCTTCTCCATGACCCCCTGGAAGGTAGCAGGGTTCCCGATATACCCTCGGGCATCATTCCGAACTGGAAAACCCCATAGGGAATATAAATGCCGTCTTCTCTTTCTGTCCTGAAATGCCGTCTTCGTCTGTCCTGACGAAGGGTCCCGGCCTGGCCTGATGCGTTCCGCCAGCATCTTGTGTGAGTTGCCGTTTTCTCTTTGTCGGCCTCACTCATCGAGATCTGGTAGTATCCACTCCTCAAGTCCAGCACACTAAACCACTTCGCTCCACTCAGACAGGCCAACGCGTCTTCGACCCTGGGGACCGTATACTGGTCCGAGGCAGTGCGCCGGTTCAATGTCTTATACTCCAGAGACATGCGTAGCTTTCCGTTCTACTTCCGGGCCACCACTAATGGGGACGCATAGGGGCTTCGGGACTCAGTGATGATTCCAGCTTCCTTCAACTTGCACAAGTGCTGCCGCACGTCTTACACATCTGCAGGGGCCAGTCGCCTCGACCTCTCTCTGAACGGAGTGTCCTCAGTCACTCGGATGGTATGGCGAGAGTTCTTGGAACAACCGACTCAAACTCGGCAAGAGAAAAATAAATCTTCCAGCTTCAACATCTCCACATGCCTGCGTTTCCACTCCGGCGGCACAGGAGAGTCCCCAAAGTTAAAGGCCTCAGCGATCAGCTTTCCTCTGTTTTCCTGTCCTTCCCCCTTAGTGGGCCTCACAGGTGCGCTAGACATTACCATCACCGGGAACAAATGCCCCAGCGGCATCCCTCTCTTAAAGGTGATTTCTCTCTTCGTAGTGTTCCTGACACTCACAGTTATCCGCCTCGCATCTACCACCGAGGGCCTCGGCACTTCGGGCCTCACCAGCACCCAAGCCGGAAATCGTGACTCCCCCTCGAGATCTTCCTGGGCGTCCACTAAAAGGGCCTCGCCATCAGGCACTCCGGGAAATCTGGGGAAGATGTCCCATCACTCTTGCTACTTCCCCGGGCCCTATTATCACAGGCTTCGACTGGGTGCACCACACAGTCCCTCGTTTAAATTCAGTCTCCGGCCCGGGTCCCCCAAACAGTTCTCACTCGCCCTCTCCTGGCAGGCCCCCATGAGACTCCGCACCACAGGGGTGTTGGTCCCCACCAGGATTGAAGCACCCCCGCCCCGTCTCAACCGGGTCCGGACAAACCAGCACCAACGTCTCCAAAACCTCAGACACTCCCACATCGGCTTCTGAAATCTCCAGTTTCACTGACAAATACCCGTCATTCGGATAATCCCCAGCACTGACGCCCCAGATCTTCAGTGCACGGAATGGGGTTAATGGCAAATGCTTTAAGTATTGATTGTAAAACGGTACGGTATAGTAGTGTGACCTGCGACCCGGTGTCAGTATGGCTTTAGCATGGATTCCCTGTATCCATAGTGACACACTGCAGCGGGGTCCCACTATTCCTTCCAGAATCGGGTCTTCTGCTTTCAGGGGTTCCTTGGTACATTGCTGGGAACGTGTTCGCCTAGAGACAGCAGGTCGTTCCCTCACTGGGTCCCCTCCAAGTTTCCCGACACCTCTCCCTTCTTGGATACCCGGGGACTCGCCCTCCTTGAGGTTTCCGGCCGCACACATTCCCGCCAGAAGTGACCCTCCTCCCCGCAGTTATAGCACACCCCCCTGCCTTTCACAGTCTCTCCGGAAGTGTCCCTCTTTCCCACAGTTATAGAACACGCTATTAGTCGCCCCTCTTCTCGCTGACCTCCCGCCACTTGCAGCATGCTGCGCTGTCCGTCCTCTGGGGGGCGAAGCCTGCCCTACCGACCCCTCAGCCCTCAGCTCGGCCACCACCTCCTTCAGTTGCCGGGTGGAGCCCGATTCTCTTCCGTCCCCACCGGGGCTACAACTGAGGATCTCACCCTGCTGACAGAATCCTCCCGAGGCCTCAACGCGCGCTCATCCCCCCTCACATCTCTGATCTGTTGAACGAACGTCGGAGGAGGGAGCGTTTTATAAGACTGCCGGAGACTCCAAGCAATCTTGTCCTCGGACTGGGTACCCCGAAATACCTGATCCATCCTGAACTGATCCACCTGTTCATCCCGAATGACTCCCCGGCGCGGCCAGCCATTAAGCTGTCTCTCTAGCCGATAAAAGGTCCGCAGAGAACTTCTCACCCTCCTCCTGATACATGTTTTGAAACTCCCCGAGGAGCTCCCAGTCAACCCAAAAGCTCTTTCCAAGGCCTCCATATCGTCCTTCAGAGTGGCCAAAGGCTGGTTAACCTTCCCACCTCGCTCTACCCCAGCCGCCTCTCCCCGCAAACTTTCAAATAATCTCTGTCACTTTTCCTCATCCGAGCACTGACACTCCCTCAACAACTGTGACGTTTGCTCAACCCATGTCTCATAATCCTCCTCACCCTCGGGAGTGGGCGTTATCCCCGAGAAAACTCTTATCTTCTGGCGGGGCCCCTCTGCCCTTCTCGCTAAGGAGGTAAGTGCAGAGGCAAACTCAGAGCTCTCGCCTTTCACGGTGGAACGGAAACTGACCAACTTTTTCAAATCTGACCACTCTTTCCCTTCATCCTCCAGCACCGAAAGAATCCGTTCCCTACGATCTCCTCCACCCTCTGCAGGCAATTCTACTAGCTGAGCTTTGGCCCCTCCCTCCCCGACACTCTGTAGGCGCCATGGCCCCGCCTCCCGGGGGACGCCAATCTCCTCTGGCAACTCCGCCCCTGTTATGTCCTCACCTGTCTGCACTAACACTATTCTGTACCTGCCTCAAAAACAAATTTCCATGATACAATCACCACTTTGCAAAAAGTTTTAACCGCACTCATACCTCGCAGTAACACTTCATCCGGTACGCTAGTCTCCACCCCCCTCAGCACGCACGCATTGCTCTCTGCCACCTTCGCAGCCGCACACCATCGCCGAAAAGCAGCTGCCGCCATCCCGACTCTATTTTATTTTAGCAGAGTGGTCACACAGCATTCACGGAATTCAATCCCGGGACGAACAGCCCACAAATGTACCCCCCAGGGCTATCGGCTTGTATTTGTCCAGGAGAAAATCCGTCCTCCCGCCAAACCGTGTCTCCCGTGTGCGTGGATGCTGTGTAATGCACACTGGTACAATCTCGCACACACAATATCAGACAGCATACAGTGTACGTTTCCAGAGTACATTTTATAAATCTTACTGGAACTAGGTAATTAATAGCGTTACAATATAAAAAGAAAAGAAAAAAAAGGCGCCGACTTACCAGAGTTCAATCAGTTCTAGCACAACCGCTGGAGCTCAATCATCGAAGCCTTCTGTCCACCAATCGATCTTCTCCGACCTCCTCGACCCGCCGCCTGGGACCAACCTGGGTGGTCGACCAGAGCGCGTCCAGCACGTCCTTCCTCTCCGGTTCTCCTCCCGAAAATCCCGCCACCCATCCAGGCTCCCACACATACAGATAGAACAATATCGCTTCTCCGTTATCCGTTATTTCCTCCGTTATCAATAATTATAACCCAAACATTTCAACTAAACAGAGCATTACCTAATCAGTTTCCCACAAAGAAGCCATTTCATTCTAACTCTGCAGAGCAGCCATTTTATATAAGCAGTTAATAGTTAACATTACAGTTAATAATCTGACAACCTTGCATATATATTGGTGAGCACCGACGCAGAATGGGAGACCGTTTCGCTGGACACCTATGCTCTGCCCACCAGAGAAAGCAGGATCTCCCAGTGGCCACACATTTTAATTCCACGTCCCATTCCTAGTCTGATATGTCTATACATGGCCTCCTCTCCTGTCAAGATGAAGCCACATTCCGTCTGGGTGGTCTCCAAACTGATGGGATGAACATTGAATTAACTAACTCAATTAATGCCCCTCCTCCCCTTCTTACCCCATCCCTCATGTATTTATTGATGTATTTATTTATTATTTTCTCTGCCGCTCTCACAATCGGTGCTTGCCTGTACTCCATCTACCTCTGGTGCTCCCTTCCCCCTTTCTATCTCCCTAGGCCTCTTCCCATGATCCTTTCCCTTCTCCAGCTGTGTATCCCTTTTGCCAATCAGCTTCCCAGCTCTTAGCTTCATCGATCCCTCTCCTGTCTTCTCCTATCATTTGGGATCTCTTCCTCCCCCTCCCACTTTCAAATCATTTACTATCTTTTCTCTCAGTTAGTCCTGACAAAGGGTCTCGGCCAGAAACGTCGACTATACTTCTTCCTATAGATCCTGCCTGGCCTGCTGTGTTCCACCAGCATTTTGTGTCTGTTGCTAAAACTTGCAATGATTAATTTCTATTTGTTTATGAGACACAGTTAAGTTATAATTTAAGGCAAAGATTGTCGATAATAATGGCTGAAGGGGAACTAAAGTTTATTCCACAACAACCCCACCGACTGGGAGACATCACTGTCACATGGTCAGCTGGAGATGTCAGACCCCCTGAACAAACCAGCACAGGGTCACAATACAACCAATACACGGGACTGGCTGATGAACCACTGTATCCTGATCCCAGGCAAATGCACTAACACACCAGGACATGAGTTTGAATCCTACCACAGGAGCTGGGATTTTAATACTGACTTGATGATATTGTAGAGAATAAAAGTGCATATTAGTGTGATTACCGGGATTGTCAGGAAAATACGCAAATCCTTCGTGAATTGTGAGTGCTGTGCCTGATTGGTGCAGGTCTTCCCCCTTCTGGATCAACAACTCTCACTGTTGTTAGAGGCAGAAGAGGGGAGTGGTCGTGATAGGGGACTCAATCTTCAGGAAGTAGACAGGAGAATTGATGGACATGAACTGGACACCTGAATGGTATGTTGCCTCATAGGTGCCAGGGAGGGTCAGGGATTTCTCGAATTGTGTTTGCAACATTTCAGAGAGGGAGAGAGAGGTAAAACAGCCAGATATCCTGGTACATTTTGGGACCAATTACATAGGAAGTAAAAGCAAAGAGGTCCTGAAAATAGGATTTGGTAGAAAGCTCAGAAGCAGTACCTCCAGGGTTGTAATTTCTAGATTGCTGCCTGTGCCACGTGCTGGTGAGGGTAGAAACAGGGTAATTTGGCAGATTAAAGATGGTTCAGAAGCTGGTGTAGGGGACCGGGCTTCATGTTTTTAGATCATTAGAAATTGTAGTCTAAGAGAGGAATTGGCCAAAGCAAATTGGAAAGAGACGCTGGCAGGGATGAGAGCAGAGCAGAAATGGTGTCAGTTTCTGGGAAAATGGGGAAGGTGAAGGATAGATATATTCCAAAAATAAATAAATACTCAAATGGTAAAATAGTAAAACCGTGGCTGACAAGGGAATTCAAGCTAATGCAAAGGCAAATGAGAGGTTATACAACTAAGCACAAATTAGAAGGAAGACAGAGGATTGGGAAGCTTTTAAATATTTACAGAGAGCAACTGAAAGAATGATTGGGAGGGGAAAAATTAAATATGAATTGACTTTATTGCTTACAGCCTTGATATGCACGAGGAGTAAAAATCTTTATGTTACTTCTCCGTCCAAATGTGCAATGTGTAATTTACGTAATTTATGATACAAACGTTTATAAATACAATGTACACCATGCTAGTCAATATAACATAGAAATACAGTTGTCTCAGCACGAGTTAAGCAATTTGATGGCCTGGTTGAAGAAGCTGTCCTGGAGACTGTTGCTCCTGGCTTTTACGCTGCGGTACCGTATCCCGGATGGTAGCAACTGGAACAGTTTGTGTTCGGGTTGACTCCAGTAATCCTTCGGGCCCTGTTGATACACCTGTCTTTGCAAAACAAGCCAGAAAACAATATCAAATTGTTTTTCAAGTATTGTAACAAAATAAAACAGAGATGAGAGTGGATATAGAGCCACTAGAAAATGAGGCCGGATGTATAATAACGCGGGATAACGAGATGACAGATGAATTAAATATTTTGCACCATTCTTCACCGTGGAAGACACTAGCACTGTGCCAGAATTTGAAGGGTTCGAGGGAAGAGAAGTGAGTGCAGTTACTGTTACAACGGATAAGGTGCTCAAAACGCTGAAAGACCTGACGGTACATGAGTCACCCGGAGCAGATGAACTGCACTCTAATGTTCTGAAAGAAGCAACAGTGGACATTGTGGAGATATTAGGAATGATCTTTCAAAAATCAATGGACCGTGGCATAGTTTCACAGGACTGGAAAACTGCTAATGTCACTCCACTCTTTTAATCAGGAGGAAGTCAGCAGAGATGAAGTTATAGACCAGTTAGCCTCACCTCTGTGGTTGGGAAGAAGTTAGTGTCATTTGTTAAGTATGAGGTTATGGAATACTTGGTGACACTGAACAGGGTAAGACAAGTCAGAATGGCTTCCTTAAGGGAACATCTTGCCTGACAAACTTGTTTGTAATTCTTTGAGGATATTGCAATTAGGATAGATAAAGGGGATGTGGTATATTTGTAATTTCAGAAGGCCTTTGACAAGATGCACAAATGAAGCTGCTTACCAAGTTAAGAGCTCATGGTATTACAGAACATTTATTGGCGTAGTCAGAACGTTGGCTGATTGGTCAGAAAAAGTGAATGAGAGTAAAGGGATACTTTTCTGTTTGGCTGCCAGTGACTAGTGGTGTTCCACAGGGGTCGGTGTTGGGACCGCCTCTTTTTATGTTATATATCAGTGATTTAGATAATAAAATATTTTGCTTTGTTGTCAAGTTTGCAGATCATACAAAGACTGGTGGAGGGCGGTAGTGTTGAGGAAACAGGCAGACTGCACAAAGACTTGAATGAGGAGAAAGGGCAAGAAAATGGCAAATTAAATACAATGCTGGAAAATTCAGGTCATGAGCTTTGGTCGTAGAAATAATGTGCAGATTATTTTTTTTTAAATGGGGAGAAAATCCAAAAAAGTTGAGATGAAAACGGACTAAGGAGTCCTTCTGCAGAACACCCTTAAGGTTAACTTGCAGGTCGAGTTAGTGGTGAGGAAGGTGTTAGGAAGGCAAATCCAATGTCAGCGTTCAATTCAAGAGCTTTAGAACAGCGCTCAAATCAATAGCAGCCAAATTATGCTGTTCCTACACTAACCAGCAGGTGGCACAGGCAACAACCCAGAAATTACAACACTGGAGGTACTGTTCTGAGCTTTTTACCAAGCTCTCACAATTCTATTTTCAGGACCTCTTTGCTTTTACTTCCAATGTCATTGGTCCCAGAATATACCAAGATACAGTATCTGGTTCTTTTCCCTCCCTCTCTAAATTATGCAGACACGATCCCAGGCGTTCCTGACCCTGCCACCTCGGAGGCAACACACCATTCAGGTCTTCAGTTCATGTCCATAAATTCTCCTGTCTGCTTCATGAAGATTGAGTTCCCGATCACTACCAGTCCCCTCTTCTGCCTCTGACTACAGTGAGAGTTGCTGATCCAGAAGGGGGAAGACCTGCGTCAATCAGACACTGCACTCACAATTCACGAAGAACTTGTGTATTTTCCTGACAATCCCGGTAATCACACTGATACCCACTTTTATTCTCTACAATATTATCAAGTCAGTATTAAATTCCCAGCTCCTGTGGGAGGATTCAAACTCATGTCCTGGTGTGTCAGTGCAGTGTGCCTGGGATCAGGACACAGTGGTTCATCTGCCAGTCCCGTGTATTGGTTGTATTATGACCCTGTGCTGGTCTGCTCAGGGGTCTGACATGTCCAACTGACCATGTGACAGCGATGCCTCCCAGTCGGTGGGGTTGATGTGGAATAAACTTCAGTTCCCCTTCAGCCCAGTATTACGGCCAATCTTTGTAAGTTTTACCTCGATTAATGGCATCAAGTGTTTTTCTTAGCACTGTGTTCAGCAAATAGTGGTGATCGGATTTTTCAACCGGTAGGGCCTCATCTGTCACTGTCAATATCCTGGACATCATCATCAGTCCTGTAAATATTTAAACTGGTGGTTATAAGCTGCTATACGGAACAATTTTACGAATCCATCCATCCAGGGTTTCGGTAAAGAGCAGGTCCTGCCTCCTGTTCAGTCGAGATACCTCCCGAAATAAATAAAAACACAAATCTGATTAGACTTGGACTTCCTTTTCACATCGTGAATTTCATCCAAATCATTACAAGGTGTTCAAAATCCCCACTCCCACAGTCGCTCACACACACACAAACAAACAAACATCACAGAACCACGGGGACCCTGTTCTGGTGTGTTCAGTGGTCTGACATCTCCAGTTGACCATGTGACTGTGATGCCTCCCAGTAGGTGGGGTTGATGTGGAATAAACTTCAGTTCCCCTTCAGCCATTTTTGCAGCCAATCCTTGCCTCAAATTATAACTTACCTGCTTCATGACAAAGCTCAGTCCTTTAACAAGGAGATACTGGAAATTCAAGCAACACACACAAAATGCTGGTGGAACACAGCAGGCCAGCAACATCTATAGGGAGAAGCACTGTCGACGTTTCGGGCCGAGACCCTTCGTCAGGACTAACTGAAAGGAAAGATAGTAAGAGATTTGAAAGTAGGAGGGGGAGGGGGAAATGCGAAATGATAGGAGAAGACCGGAGGGGGTGGGGTGAAGCTAAGAGCTGGAAAGGTGATTAGCAAAATGGATACAGAGCTGGAGAAGGGAAAGGATCATGGGACGGGAGGCCTAGGCAGAAAGAAAGGGGGAGGGGAGCACCAGAGGGAGATGGAGAACAGGTAGAGTGATAGGCAGAGAGAGAGAAAAGAACAAACAACTAAATATGTCAGGGAGGAGGGTCGACGGTTCGGGCCAAGACTTTTGGTCAGGACTAACTGAATGAAAAGCTAGTAAGAGATTTGGGAGGGGGAGGGGTGATCCAAAATGATAGGAGAAGACAGGAGGGGGAGGGATGAAGCTCAGAGCTGGAAAGTTGATTGGAAAAAAGGATACACAGCTGGAGAAGGGAAAGGATCATGGGACGGGTGGCCTAGGGACAAAGAAAAGGGGAGGGGAGTACCAGAGGAAGATGAAGAGCAGGCAAGGAGGGATTGTGAGAGGGGCAGAGAAAATAATAAATAAATGCATGAGGAATGGGGTAAGAAGGGGAGGAGGGGGATTAATGGAAGATAGAAACATCAATGATCATGCCATCAGCTTGGAGCCCACTCAGACAGAATATAAGGTTTTGGTCCTCCAACCTGAGTGTGGCTTCAACTTTACAGTAGAGGAGGCCATGGATAGACATATCAGAATGGGAAGGGACGTGGAATTAAAATGTGTGGCCACCGGGAGATCCTGCTTTCTCTGGCGGACCGAGCGTTGATGTTCAGCGATACGGACTCCCAGTCTGCGTTGGGTTTCAACAATATATATGGAGTGTTCTCTGATTATTAACTATAATGTTAACTGTTTATTGCTTACATAAATGGCTTTTCTGTAGTGTTATAATGAAATGGCTTCTTTGTGGGTCACTGATGAGTTAATGCTCCGGTTAGTTGGAATGTTTGGGTTATAATTATTGATAACGGAGGAACTAACCAAGGGAAGCCATGTTGTTCTATCTGTATGTGTGGGAGCCTGGAGTCAGTGCGCGGGTTTTTCGGGAGGAGGACGCCCTATCATCCGCTGGGTGATCCCAACCGGAGAGGTTTAATTGGACGCTGCTGGACATGCTGGGAACTCTGGAGATTAGCAAAAAGAGTTGATAGAGGCAACATATTGGGCGTCTGGTTCACTGTTACAACTGTACCCGAAATGAAGCTACTGGATACTCGCCCTAGTATTTGATGCTTGGGCGCGAGGCAAGGTTGTCCACTGAGCTCTGTTTTGGGACGGATGCAGGTAACGTATCGCCGAAGCCCTACTTGAAGTATGTGTCTGATATTAAGAAAGGACTACAAAGAGTTTATGAGCTGGCTAGGGAGGCGGGCGCCGAGCAGAATCGGGGAAATAAGAGGAGGTATGACAAGAAGGTGAAGTTCTCCTAACTACTGCCGGGAGATCGAGTACTCATAAGGAATTTGGGTCTACCTGGGAAACACAAGACGGCTGATCGCTGGTCGGGCACGCCCTTTGTAGTAGAGAGTCAGATGCCAAATCTACCGTTTCTGCGGGTGAGGCCCAGGGATGGGAGGGGCCCCATCAAGATTCTCCATCGGAATCACCTGTTGGCCCTGGGGTGAGATGTACAGGTAGAGTGAGAGACCGAGGTGCCTGTTGCACGTAGTACCAGGACTCTGCAAGAGAGTCAGGCCTGGGCCCAAACCCTGTGAGAGACACTGACTCAGAGGATGATGACTCGGACGACTGGTACATGCTGCCGTTCGCTGACGCCCCCGTGATGGAGCGGGAGGCTCCCGGTCCTTCTTCCACTGGGTTAGACGGGGTAAGGGGGCTAGAGATGGGCGGTCGGGGGTACCATAGGGTGTTGGAATAAAGGACATGGGGCCCAAGCAAGAGGTAGTGGGTTCCGAGGTGCAGAGGGGTTTGGGAGACCGCTCACGGAAGGGTTTGCCTGGTAGTTCCCATGGGTCTTCCGTATTGTCCGAGGTGGAGGAGTTAGAAGAGGGAGTGCGCAGTTCTCAGATAAGTAGGCACCCCCCAGACAGGTTGGCCTATGCGGCACCTGGGGAACAGGGTGTGATCTCCACTGTTTTGGGGAGTTATGCCACTGCTTTCTGCACTTAGATTGGGCGGTGTGTTCTGCAGGAGGGGCTGGCGAATTATCTGAACGTCATGATGGCATGACTTAATTCGGTGGGGGGAGAATACAGGGTTCTCAGATTATTAACTGTAATGTTAACTGTTAACTGCATATATAAAATGGCTTCTCTGTAACGTTATAATGAAAAGGCTTCTTTGTAGGTAACTGATTTGGTAATGCCCTTTTTAGTTGAAATGTTTGGGTTATAATTATTGATAACGGAGGAACTAACCACTGGAAGCTTTGTTGTTCCTTCTGTCTGTGCGGGAGCCTGGAGTCAGTGCGCGGGTTTTTCGGGAGGAGAACCGAAGAGGAAGGACGTGCTGGACCCTTTGGTCCCAGGTTGGTCCCAGGCGGCGGGTCGAGGAGGTCGGAGAAGATCGAATGGTGGACAGAAGGCTTCGATAATTGAGCTCCAACGGTTGTGCACGAAATGATTGAACTCTAAAAAAAAAGTTTTGGCGCCCATTTCTTTCCTTTTATATTGTATCGCTATTAATTACCTAGTTCCAGTAAAATTTATAAAGAGTAATCTGTAAACGTACATTGTGTGCTGTCTGATATTCTGTGTGCGAGTTTGTACCAGTGTGCATTACACAGCATCCACGCAAACGGGAGACACGGTTTGGCGGGTGGACGGATTTCCCCCTGGACGAATACAAACCGATAGTCCTAAGCGTTACACTAATCATGTCAAGTTTTTAACATTTTTACAGATGGAACGAAAGATAATTGAACTGGGAATGTTGGAGTAGCCCATTTAATGTGCCTGAAGTATAGACAAGGATAGAGAAATTTCTTTGCAAACATTTATCAATTTCTACAGCAGAATTGGTTGTCATCATTTTAGGCTTAAGGTTGGTGGAGAAATTTCTTCCCACGTAACGTTATAATTGTTCAGATTACTTTTATGTTTTGATGACTCTTAAACAGGTTATTCTCGCAGTCGGTCAGATTTACTGTTGGAAACTCACCAGGCGTTAATTCATATTCAAGTACTTGTTTATATATTTTCTTCTTATAGGTCCCTGCACACAGAGGTATTGAGGGGAATGAGTGCGTTGACTGTAAGTTACAAAAGCTCAACTGTGGATAAAGTCCCTTCATTTAACAATTCAGAAGTTCAGAGTTATGTATGTTGAGAATTAGGAGCTGATGGAAAGACTGATGGTAAAATGGGTACACCTTTACAGAATACATAAACGTGTTGGGTGTATGGGGAGAAAGGGGTAAAACAAGAACGGACGGAATTATATTGACACGAACTAGAATGGGAACATGAAAGTGCTGGGTTTATGAGAGAAACAAGGAGGGAAGGAATTATATCGCCATGACTTACCATGCTTAAATATTCTTTTTGTCATGTTGCAAAACAAGCTTCCGGATCGTGTAGGTTTTCTCATTAAGAAACGGTTGAACACAGGTGAAGGATATCAGGAAAGAAATCATGCAGGCTTCATTTCCATTTTGGCGGTCTTGATTGATTGATTTCATTTAACCGCTTTCTTAAGTCATGGGTGTGTCTTTAATTAAATTCGCAGTATTATGTTTCATTACCTATAATTGATAGGATTTGTTGGGGGTAATTTAGCTTTCGTTAGAAGACAGAAGCAGTGTGGATTTTATTTCCCAGTTCTCTGCACCACAGTCCCACCCAGCTGATAACGGGAATGCGCCTTTAAGTTGGAGTGTCACCCGTCGTAAATCCATAGCCTGACCTACTTCTTAACTTAGCCAATCATTCAAGGAGATGGCGGGGAATGGTGTGATTCACATTGGGTTAGTAAATGTGCATCTAACTCGCCCTGCGCCGTCTTGTGGGAAAGTCTGACGGTGAATTTGGTGAGCGACTACTCATGATGCGGCGCCATTAATCAACTGAAGCATCGAAGTGACGGGATATTTCACCGCGCTGATCGCTTGCTCCCTGAATTTCGACTGAGTCACCGCGTAAATAAATGTGTTCGTGCAGCAGCTGAAATCCATCAGGAAATACCCGACGTACTGAAAGATCGATTCAGAATCATTGAAATCGATTCCTTTTCCTGAGACCTGATAATATATGACATTTACAACCAGTGTCATCCACAGGAGGATGAAGCTGCCGGAGATGGTGAAGAGTAAAACCACAGAACGCCTCCTGCTCTCCACCTCCGGGTCACTGCGGTTCTCCCCCTTGCTCTGACCCTTCAGCCCCTTACGGACCCGACTGGCCACTAAAATGTGTCTGACTGTCAGAGCGTTGAGCAGCAGGATCCCAGCGAAAGGGAGGAACGGAGTTAAGACCGTATCCAGCCAGTCATAACCCACCCACCAGGGGTCAGTGAAATAATTGTCCTTGATAATACAGAGCCATGGTACATTGTCGATTATTATTACAGGTTCCACTGTGAAGTATCGGGGAACGTTTCTCAGACACGACAGTACGCCGGTTGTTGTTAGAACCACAACCGCAGTTTTCCCGGTGCAATATTTTGTTTTCAGTTTCTGGCAGCAAATGGCGACAAACCGGTCAAAGGTGAAAGTGACGGTGAACCAGACAGAACAGTGTATGGCTGTGAACATCAGTACATCGATAACACTGCACACAGGGGTGATGTCGAGAAAACTCCTGCGGAAGTAATACGTTCTGATTGAAATCAAAATAACGCTGGTGACAATGGTCAGTAGATCCGCCGCTGCCATGGCCACCAGGTAGCGAGTGGTGCAGGTAGAGAGGCCGCACTTTCCCCGGGACAGGATCGCAATCGCCACTACATTCACTGGAGAGAGAGAGACCAGACACTGGGCATTACTGAAAACATTCTCCGGGAATTAACATGGGAACGGGCTTTAGCCTGTAAACGGCTGATAATCTAACACCAGAAATGGGTCGCACTGTCTCTGACCTGTCTTCTTCAGTGTGGAGATAACTCGATGTGTGGGGAATCGTTGGCGATAAAAGCGATCTGCATGAACAACAACGATCGGTGCTGTTCCCGATTCCAGTCGCTGATGGGTCCAGTTTCACTGAATTAACTGTAACTGACCAGGACTCTGGAAAGTCAGCATCTGATGAGGCCGAGGAGGGATACAGAGAGGAGCAACTCACACAAAACCGGAGGAACTCAGCAGGTCAGGCAGCATCCATGGAATCGAATTATCTTTCGTTTCGGATCGAGACCCTCTTCAGGACGAAGCGCTGCCCCGATTTATGACGGGTTTCAGAGGGAAAGAAGGAAACACTTAGTGACCTGTGGCTGAGTTGCTCCGTTAATGGATTAATTCTACAGCGCAGTTTAATTCGATAACACACGGCAACAGATCCGCGAACACTGGTTCAGGCGATCAGACCCAATAACTGACCAACGGACAGTGGGATCCGACTGTGACAGACTCCACAGGGAGACGCGAAGCGCATGACTAGGGTTTCCCTCTGATCAATAACTTAGGAAAAGTATGCTTCAAAATGCAAACATCTCCCAGTCACAACTTCCCGGAGAGATCCCTGGCCCCAGCACTGGGACATCTCTGGACAAGGAGTCATTCAGGGCAAGAACAGCGTTCTCTTCGTTCCCGTGAGTTAGAGGAGAAACATAGACTTAGTTCCACTTGTTATTAAATCGGAACATTCAGAATGTGAAATTGACAGGACCGATATCTCCGATGGGTATTTGCGCAATAATGATCAGGTTGTAAGCTTGTAACACTATCTTAAACAGGTTCACACCGGTTAACACACAGAAATATCTAAAATGAAATGCTCTGCTCACTCACCAGGAACTCCAATGACGGCAATGAACATGTACAGTATTTTCTCTACACTGATATCCCTATCGAACATTGCAGACATTTTCTCTGGCCGGTGATTTGTCTCTTTGTGCGACAGGCGATCTCTCGGAATGAAACATTAAGGAAGCACATGCCTGGGGTTTTTAAAGCCATTTAGTAATTCCACAGGGACAGATTACAACAGATTGAAAAATAAAAGTTTTTAAATTATTTAGAAACCAATTACATCAGACAGCTGCAGTCCCTGCGATGACAGATTGTGATTAAATTAATGAATAATATTTAGATCAGTTGTGGGAGTTAGTTTGTTACAACAAAGGTGACCGAACCGTCCGAGGTGTCTTATCAATTAAATGTGCTTCCACTGTAAATATGTACTTCAATAGAACCAGTTGTCCGACAGAGAATATTGAAGTATTGAAGTATCGGGGAACGTTTCTCAGACAGGACAGTACACCGGTTGTTGTTAGAACCACAACCGCAGTTTTCCCGGTGCAATATTTTGTTTTCAGTTTCTGGCAGCAAATGGCGACAAACCGATCAAAGGTGAAAGTGACGGTGAACCAGACAGAACAGTGTGTGGCTGTGAACCTCATGACATCGATAACACTGCACACAGGGGTGATGCTCAGAAAACTCCACCGGAAGTAATACCATTTGATTTGAATGAAAATGACCTCCTTTAACAAAGGTCAGTAGATCCGCCGCTGCCATGGTCACCAGGTAGCGAGTGGTGCAGGTAGAGAAGCCGCACTTTCCCCGGGACAGGATCACGATCGCCACTACATTCACTGGAAAAAGACAGAGGGAGAGAGAGAAAGAGGAACAGATACTGGGCATTACTGACCCCATTCCTCAGGGGATTGGGTTTCAGCTTTAGATCTGGAGCAGCACAGTCTGTGAACGGCTGCTAATCTAACATCAGACACTGGTCACACTGTCTCTGACCTGCCTTCTTCAGTGTGGAGATAAGACGATGTGTGGGGAATCGTCGGCGATAAAAGCGATATGCATGAACAACAACGATCGGTGCTGATCCCCATTTCAGTCATTAACGTGGCCGGTTTCACTGATTTAACCGTGACTGACCAGGCCCTTGGAAACTAAGCATCTGATGGGGCCGGGAAGGGATACAGAGGAGAGCAACACACACTAAATACTGGAGGAACTCAGCAGGTCCGGCAGCATCCGTGGAATTGAACAAACTTCGGTTTTGGGCCGAGACTTTTCAACAGGACGAAGCGGTGCCCCAATTTACGACGCGTCTCAGAGGGAAAGCAGGAACAACTCAGTAACCTGAGGTTGAGCGGCTCGTTAATGGATTAATTCTACAGCGCAGCTCAATTCGATAACTCTCGTCAGCAGATCCGCGGACACTGGTTCAGGTGATCAGACTCAATTATTGACTGACAGGCAGTGTGATCCGACTGTGACCAACTCCACAGGGAGACGCCAAACACAGTTTCTCCCACGGTGTCATTGAAGTCAAGAACAACGTTCGAGTCGATCCCGTGAGTTAGATGAGAGACAGGAGTTTAGCTCCGCTATCATTAAATCTGAAAAATCAGAGTGTTGAACTGACAGGATCAGTATCTCTGACGGATATTTCCCAATGATCATCTAGTTAGAAGCTGGTCAAATGATCATAAGCAGATTCACATGGTTAATACACAGAAATACCAAACATGAATTGCTCTGCTCACTCACCAGGAACTCCAATGACGGCGATGAACACGTACAATATTTTCACCACACTCTCGTACCTATCGAACAATGCAGGCATTTTCTCTGTCCAGTGACCTGTCCCCACTGTGCTACAGACGATCTCTCAGAATGAAATGTTACGGCAGCACATGCCTGCGGTTTTTAATACCATTTAGCGACTCCACAGGGACACATTTCAACAGATTTAAAAATAAATGTTTTAAAATTATTTACAAAACAATTATGTCAGGCAGGTGCAATCCCCGTGGTGACCGATTGCGATTAAATAATTAACTAGTGCAATGTTTGGACAGTTTGTGTGAATTATTTTGTCCCAACAAAGGTGACTGAACCTTCAGTGGTTACTTATCAATTCAATGTATTCCCAGTGTAAATATGTACTTCAATGGAGCCAACTGAGACACACAGAATATCGAAGTAAATTGTGTCATTGTAGCTTGTATAATTATATTGAATCACCTACTGTTACCATTCTCCTCAAGAGTATAAACACTTGGATTAGTTTGTGTCTGCGGGACTCTAACGAGGGGGTCGCCAAGAAAAGATCTGCTTGTGATGGTAAATAAACACTTCCATATCCACAGAACCCTCCGCATCTTCAGTGATTTAGTCACAGTCAGAACATTTCGGTCCTCGTCCAGGACCCACCCTTAACCCTAATACATGGCCATAAAGTCTAGTAGGGGGCTGCGTATGTTTCAATCATATCACCACGTATGTGTTAAAGAACACGGCGGAGCGCTGGAGAGGCGGATAAGAAAGAGCAGTTCTGTGTAGCGTGTTTCTGTGTCTCTGTGTGGATCGACCCATTGTCTCTGCCTGACCCTGCCTGACTATACATGTATCCACAGACCTCGAGTTCAATTTATCCCCTCGCTTCAGTCCCTTCTCATCTGTCCCCGCAAACTGCACATGCTCTCGAACTCTCATTACAAACACTTCACAAAATGGCTGCCTGAACCATAAAAATCAAGAGCAGAGGTCAGAATTCAAATTGCATTCATGATTAATCTGTGTACAAATGAAGCAACATTCAGATTCGTCAGAGCTCCAAATCAGCAGAGACACTTGCACATTGGATCATCTCAGCAAAATTATTTCGAATAGTTCACAAAACGGCTGCCGACACCTTAGAAAATAGCAAGAGCAAACTTCAACGTACAAAATACATTTATTAATGAATTATCTCTAAATATAACAAGTCTGATAGTCGTCAGCCCTCCAAATCCTCAGAACCTTGAAATACATACACACCCCCAATGTGTGCTCTAAAACCACCGATCCCCAAAATCCGTATGCACCCTGAAATCCACCGACATTCCCAAACATCTGCACACACTCAAATTCGCAATGACACACAAATAAATGTGCGCCCTCAATCCGCATGCATCCCAATTTTACCTAGAAAACACCCATTCCTGTCCACATTCCCAAATCCCTGTTCACCCACCATATTCTCCAAAGTACTCTTAAATCAGTACATATTCTAAAATCCATCTGCACCCCCTAATCCACTGCGCACCCGAACCCACTGATTTTCCTACATGCACATTAGTTTATCCCAGCGCAAGAATCATTTCAAACAGTTCAGAAAAGTGTGGCTTACATTATAAAAAAAGCAAGTACAGAGGTCAAAGTTCATATCGCGTTTATCTTTAAAAGAAACAACCTTGTGATTCGACACATCTCCAAATCCAGCAGCTCCTCAAAGTCAGGGTTCACCCCCGAATCCGCCAACACACCCAACTCTGCATATACAGTATCTGCAAATCAGTGTACACCCATAAATCTCTGCTGACCGGCAAACCCTCATTCAAACCTCAAATCAGTGTGCAACCCCAAAGCAACTGAGACCCGGACCTGGCTCTGTTGTTCATTGCCATCTGTATGTCATGTGAATTTCTCCGGGTCTGTCAACAAAGAACCAAAAAACACAGAGTGGATCTGTTCAGAGTCATGCTTACTGCGAGCTGTAATGAGAAGCATCTCCACTCTCCATGGCGAGAGATCGCTTCTGCTTTGCAGCTTACGAAGTTTGCTGTTCAATACAAATTGTCAGTCTGTGCTTTGGCTGTCATCTGTTCTGCCGGTGGCTGCTCCAGTGCATATCAACCTCCTCTCAGTTACACAGTGAACAGTGATCAATTACA
The DNA here is from genome assembly GCF_048418815.1 of Hemitrygon akajei. Lineage (NCBI taxonomy): Eukaryota > Metazoa > Chordata > Chondrichthyes > Myliobatiformes > Dasyatidae > Hemitrygon > Hemitrygon akajei. The sequence goes on from NW_027331956.1 coordinate 688,823, forward strand.
TGGTGCCTGTCAAGTACACACTCAGCATATAGCAAACAACTGTGGGATCTTACAGGTTCCATTCTATTACATGACAAAGGTTCGAATATACTCCCACATTCCCACTTTTGAGTCAGCAAAATCTTCTTTTCCTAGTCTGCATCAAAGGGTTCCCATTTTCAATACCCTTTCCTTAGTCCTACACCAAATTACAAGATGGTGGCTGCCAATATTATAATACCGGTGGTCTTTCCATAATGCAGGGCAGCAGTCCACCATCCCAGACGGCCGACAGCTTCCTGGGGGTTGTAATGATGGAAATGGTCTCCTTCTTCCTACAGCTTCTCGGTGCCTCACGGATGTTACTGATACGTGAAGTATATTCTCCTGATTCATCATGTGCGTACGTACAACGGTCTTGGCCAATCAGGACACACGTGGCCCCTTTCCCCATGAAAACAAAGTCCAAGCCATTCGGATTTGACGGACTTTACGAACCGTCACCGATTTCGCCAACAATTCAGATATTGCTTGTAGGGTTTGTTCGAGAGTATAAGTAATTTCATTTGCTAACTTTTCCAATGCTGCTGCCATGTTAATGAGCTCCGGAGCTGCCTTGCTGATTTCCTTGGCAAGTGTCACCTTCCCTGTGTGGTTAAGAATGCATTGAGTTCAGGAGCCGAGAGGTAACGGTACAGCTATATAGGACCCTGGACAGACTCCACTTGGAGCGCTTTGCTCACCTCACCACAGGAATGATGTGGAAACTATAGAAAGGGTGCAGAGGAGATCCACAAGGATGTTGTCTTGGTTGAGGAGCATGGCTTAGAGAATAGGTTGAGTAAACCTGGCCTTTTCTCCTTAGAGCGACGGAGGATGAGAGGTAACCTGATGGATGTGCATAATGTGATGAGAGACATTGATCGTGTGGATAGTCAGAGGCTTTTTCCCCAGGGCTGAAATGGCTAACAGGAGAGGCCATAGTTTTAAGGTGCTTGGAAGAAGGTACAGAGGAGATGTCAGGGGTAAGTTTTGTTTGTGGTGAGTGCGTGGAATTAGCTGCCGGCGATGGAGATAGAGACGGATACAATAGGGTACTTTACGAGAGTCATGGTTAGGTCTACGGAGCTATAAAAATAGAGGGCTATGGGTAATCGGACTTAATTTCTAAAGTAGTTGCATGTTCGGCATTGCATTATGGACCGAAGGGCCATAATGTGCTGTAGGTTTTCTATCTTTGCACGTTTCTATGAGGACATCACCAAGTCTTTTGAACCTTGGTTAACATTGTTGTCCTGGGGCAAATCATTCTCTACAACACTCGTTTTCAAATTTATATCTTCATCCAGACAAAGTGACATTCTGACTGTACTGATAAGGGAATGAAAGGGGTCTATGTTTCCAAGTCCCATCAGCCCTGTGCCAGAAACCAAACATATCCTGGCCTGAGGACCTGGACCAGTTAAAGTAACAGTTCATCTGTATTTCATTGAAGATCACAGTTAAACGGGACACATCCATTTCTACATGTGCCAGGACACCCATACAGACTCAGCAGCTTGAATGTTTGTGGCGACCACATCCGTCCGGGAAAGGACAAGAGCTAATCCAACCGACACCATTCGGTCTCTCAGTGGTTTTATCCTTTTCCCGTCGTCAAGCAGCTTCTTGCAGTGAGAGGCGTGAATCCACGACGGCCTTTCTCTCACCATGATTAGTGACCAGCAATACCGGAAATGGTACTTCAAACCGAGGCTCCAAACACATCTCCCTTTTAAATGTCCGCACCACCACGTAGTCACCGGTTCACTGTTGTAGCATTTGACGGTCTCTACAGTTTGCTGGGCCTCTCTTACCTGTTGATGATATTTAGTGATTTTTAAAGACAATACCATAATTGAACATGCTCTCATTCAAGTGGTGTACACGCACTTGTTTAATTCCTGATGGAGCATCAGACGGCAGTCCCGTTGTGATTTCATGTGGGGACAGCCCAGTGGTTCCATTGGCAGTGGCTTCTGTAGCCATCAGAGCCAAAAGCAGCTCCTATTTCCACTTTAGTCTCATTTCCTCACAAATCTTCCTATGTATATTCTTAATGATTCCGTTCATATTTTCAACTTGTACCGCTGACTGTGGATGGGAGCTACAATGGAAATTTTGACCCGCTTGTTAGGCTTTGCATACATCTTCAATGACTTTACCAGTGAAATGAGTACCTTGTCACTGGATAGTTTCCAGGGGATTCCAGATCGCGGTTTACTTCCTTTAAGAAACAAATGCTTCAGCCCATCGTGAGAACACATAAATAATGTCTAATACATTCTTATACCCAAAGTGGGAGATGTCATCAGGACCAACTGCGTAGGTCGCTTGCCTCTGACACCACAAGAGTGGGCCAAACAATACCTGCATAATCTAAAATCCATTGTCTACAATATCAGATATCATTCTTAGAAAGTGTTTCAGTTCTCTGTGAGTCGCTGGCTTTGGGCTTTAACAGATATCTTAATCAATGGCCTCCTGTCCTGGGATAGGGTATATCTTAGATAAGTAACTTCTGGTTGTAGAAACTAATTTCTGCTTTGATACTTTTTTGAACTTTCATAGCTAGCTTATGTAGAAGATAGAGGGAGCCCTGATCGCAAGTTTCCTTACTTGGGGTGGCCAACAGGGGGTCGTCTACGTACGGCATTAGAGTGGTGCCAACCAGAAAATTCCTCACATTTTTTTCCGTTTGCAATTTACATGACAAAACACTGATTCCTTCAAAACTGTTTTCCAAGAAATCACAAACTCAGAACAAATATGTCAAAAGTCTTGAACATCTTTTCTGTTCTATAAAAGAAAAATATCTGGTTAGTTAAGCAATTTTTAAGATTGCTCTCAAATTATTCCAGTCTTAACAAAATTGTTAATTTCAAATTCCCAAACGTAACAGTACACCAATGAGTAATATTCTCCTGAAATGTAGGCATCTATATCCGAATACAGAAGCATGGATTTCCATCTGCTAAACCAGGATTTCACATTGCCAATGTGGAATTCGGGTGTCAATATCAATTACATGGAAAACAAATCCGGAAACACAACGAACACACACACACACACACACACACACACACACACACACACACACACAAGACAGTACAAAAATCCATGTTTGTATCATTCTTTTATTCCTTCATTTCATTTCATTTATTATCAGAATATGTATGCAGTACACATTCCTGTGATTCTTCTTCACCAGATAGCCTCGAAACCAAGAAAAAGAAGAACGTCAACAGGATCAACAACTCCTCTTCCGCACGAAATGCACAAAAACAAATAAAAACGCAACAGAAACATTGTCCCGACTCCCACAGCTGTTTCGTGCCACAAAATAATTGCAAAACTTAAAATAAACAGTGCATTTTCACACATGTTACAAAGAAACGGGGGGGGGGGGGATTCAGCTGCGTGGGGCCCTGACACATAAATGCATTTTAAACACAAAAGTAAGTGAATTCAGGTCATAATAACATATTTACTTTGATCATCTTATTTTTTGTCTTTCGAAGCCCAAGTCACACGCCTCACTCCGCATACAGCAAAGCACTCTGGGATAATGCAAGGTCTATTTAGCACATTACGAGATTGAATACATTAAACAATCTCAAAGTTTCGAATGTATTTCAACGGTACTCCCACACCTACGAGTGTCACGTAAATTCATTTATAATAACTGCATCTTCTGTTTCCCAATGTGTTGCATTGAATGTAGTCATGTTTAGGGTGGTTCGAGACTCTCCTGCATTATGAACCATATATATATATAACAATTAGAGCACGGAAACAGGATATCTCGGCCCTTCTAGTCCGTGCCGACGCTTACACCTACCTAGTTCCAATGGCCCGCACTCAGCCCATAACCCTCCATTCCTTTCCTGTCCATATACCTATCCAATTTTACTTTAAATGACAATACCGAACCTGCCTTTACCACTTCTACTGGAAGCTCATTCCAGACAGCTAGCACTCTCTGAGTAAAGAAATTCCCCCTAGTGTTACCCTTAAACTTTTGTCCCCTAACTCTCAAATCATGTCCTCTTGTTTGAATCTCCCCTACTCTCAATGGAAAAAGCCTATCCTCTTCAACTCTATCTATCCCCCTCATAATTTTAAATACCTCTATCAAGTCCCCCCTCAAGCCTCTATGCTCCAACGAATAAAGACGTAACTTGTTCAACCTTTCCGTGTAAATTAGGTGCTGAAACCCAGGTAACATTCAAGTAAATCTTCTCTGTACTCTCTCTATTTTGTTGATATCTTTCCTATAATTTGGTGACCAGAACTGTACACAGTACTCCAAATTCGGCCTTACTAATGGCTTGTACAATTTTAACATTACATCCCAACTCCTATACACAATGCTCTGATTTATAAAGGCCAGCATACCAAAAGCTTTCTTCACCACCCTATCCACATGAGATTCCACCTTCAGCGAACTATGCACCATTATTCCTTGATTCTACTGGTTCTACTGCATTCCTCAATGCCCTGCCATTTACCATGTATGTCGTATTTGGATTATTCCTACCAAAATGTAGGACCTCACACTTATCAGCATTAAACTCCATCTGCCATCGTTCAGCCCACTCTTCTAACTGACCGAAATCTCTCTGCAAGCTTTGAAACAAGCTTTCCACAACGCCATCTACCTTAGTATCATCTGCAAGAAATTTTATGGGGCGGATTCCTACTTTAGTTTCAACAAGGGGTCCAGCTGCACCATCCAACCACGTGGTGAGCACACATTCAACTTGGAGACCCCCTAGGTAACTCTGGATACAAGTCGTGGCTTTTCATCAGCACCATGGGCAATGCATTGTAGGCAACACAGTTGACCTTCTTGGGGCAATAGGCCATCGTTACATGCTGACAAGTCCCAACCCACCTGGGTTGTGGGCAATCAAGGCCAAAATAAACTTCGTGTCCAGAATTGCATCATTTCTTTGTGGATCCAGTATTCATAACAGGGGGAACGTAGATATTCCAACCACGTCGTTGATTACCCAGCCATTAGGTGGCGTTGTTGAGCTCATCCTGATCGGCCACCCCCACCCCCGACTCCCTTCATTCTGCCACTGCAAACTTTGTTCTGTTATAGGGTCGTTTTAGAACCCTGTTTTCCCTTATCCTCCTCTGTACCTTTCTCCCTTACTCACTCTTCCCTCATTCGCATCATCCTTCTGAGAGCCCATGCTTCACCATTTGTGGGATTTGAATGGATCAATCATTTCACACACCCTTCTGCTCTCCTCGGTACTGTGAGATACCAAGTTTCTCGGCCAGTTCCTACTCTGTCACGGAGTCAAATTCTGCGTATCCAAAGTAGGACCCAAAACACTCGAGAAAACCGGCCACAACCTCATCACAAATATAGAAGGTTCCTTCCTTTCCACTGTCTGCAGTCATACAAAACCTCCACTGTCACCGCTATTAGTCTAGCAGCTTCTAATGGCGACTTCTGTAAATCACCCCGTGTCCCCTGGGCGGGTGCCTGTTCCTCCGGCAGGGCTGAAGGGAAAGCTGAAGTTAGACAGAGAAGGGTTAGCTTCCCCTCCTCCGTTTCATATAAACCGTGAGTTATCCTGTCTGCTGAATGCACTGGGAAAGTATCCGAGAATCATCTCTCATTCACAGCTACAGCACCCAATTGGGCCACGTCAAAAGGGACAGAATACCGTGTCACACACGCCCCACACCCCCGGCTCTGGTGTGTCCTGCAGTCCCTCCATTACTACAGGCGCCATTGGGGCACTGAGTGTTGAAGGTTCCACCCACTCTCGGAAAAGCCTGCTGGGAGGCGGGCCACTTCCCCAATAATCCTGGCTTTTACACTGTTAGTCCCGGAGTGCAGGGACAGAGGATGGCAGACGTGGCTGTTCCTCATGGAGATCCTCATGGAGGTTGCTGTCTGTGCTGGGCCTTGATGAAAAGAGCAAGAAGCAAGCAGCTGGCAGGATGGGGGAGGAAGCAGAAAGAGCCCCTTACTGGGTATGGAGCTGGAGGTCAGGAACAGATGGGCAGTGACTTGGCTCTCACTTCAGATCCACCAGCTGGACAGTGTAGTGGTTAAGGGTTGAAACACTCTATGAAGGTTGGGCATTACCTGACCATATCTGCCCCTGGCCAAAGGCTACGATTTCCTCATCAGGTGACTGAAGAGAGCAACCCGGTGTGAGATACAAGCGTCGCTTCATCACCCCAATCTGCATCACCATCATCGTCCGTCCTCGCACATATCACTCCTCTCCGAGCTGAGAGTTCACTTTGCAGATTTTCCATCTGTTTTAAACACTTGCGATCAGCGCAGCCTTTCCTCTCAGCTGCCGATTTCTTCATGACATTCACAACAGCAGTAAATCAGGGGATGCCATTTTGTCCAAATTATCGATCATTTCTTCTCTCAGTCCCTTCCATGGGGGTTCTTCCTTGTGAGGGTTAGTCTCAGGAGTTATCAAACCTTTGAATTTGAAACACTTAACTTGTTAAACACCTCTTATCAGTTTAGAGGATGCATGTAATTCTTGTTGGCTGAAGTCCATCGGGCTGATGACTAACAGATTTCTATTGGATGTAGACCAAAGGCTACACAACTTCTTGCCAAAGGTGACTTCTTTTGTTCTCTTCAGCTCTGGTTCAGACACTCGGCAGAAATAACGAGATTCCTTCTGCAGCCCTGCCACTGTACATAATACACACCTTATCTCAGAGTGACTTCAGGTTCAGAGATAACGAGATTCCTTCTGCAGACCTGACAGTGTACATAATACACACCTTATCTCAGAGTGACTTCAGGTTCAGAGATAACGAGATTCCTTCTGCAGACCTGCCACTGTACATAATACACACATTATCTCAGAGTGACTTCAGTTTCAGAGATAACGAGATTACTTCTGCAAACCTGACAGTGTACATAATACATGGTTTATGTGAGAGTGATTTCAGGCTTAGAATGGGAACACCAGAAACTTCTTGTGTTCAGTTGATCTGATTAGATTATCCCATAGCAATCAGTTCATCAATCAGTTCACAAAATGGGGGTTACAGAGAAGCTTCACAAAATGGCAGCCTATATTCCTTCGACCTCATTGCAAAAACACAGACAACTGATCACTCTACTTCTACTGTCATTGACCCATTCACGTTTGATGTTTTTTTTGCATATGTTAATTCGTTCCTGACCCACAGTGGTGTGTTTTAGTGCAGAGCAGATGGGATGCTCCTCCTGTCAGATGTGGGAATTCTGGAGATCTAACAGTTTCTCTCATGATTATTTGAATGAAGTGCACCCAATCACAGCGCCTGAAGACAGGTTCAGGGAGTTGGATGTACTCAGGATCATTCAGGAGCCTGAAGATACTATCAATGAGACATCTGAAGAGATGGCCACACCCAGAGTACAAGCTTTGGATAGGAGAAGCGTGACCACCAGCAGAGGTAAGGGTCATTAGGAAGACCATTAGGTCATTAGGATGCCCAAATTACTGAATCCGAAATTCATAAAGCTATTTTTTCAATGCAATCTGGTAAGGCTCCGGGACTTTATGGTTATCCTGTAGAATATTATTGTAAAAATTGGAAAATTGCTTTCTCCATATATGTTGGAGATGCTTAAAGATTCTTTTGTAAAAAGTGATTTACCCTCTTCTTTTTATGAGACTTCTATTTCTTTAATCCTCAAAAAGGATAAAGATCCTACTGACTGTGCCTCATACAGACCTATTTCATTATTGAATGTTGATGCTAAGACTCTGTAAAAGATAATGGCCAATCGGTTGGAGAATATTTGGGTAAAATCATTTTTAAAGATCAAACAGGCTTTATAAAGGGTCGTTATTCTTTTTCAAATGTTCGGAGACTATTCAAATGTAACACTTACCCAACAGGCTGGTATATGTCTAGGGGAAAAGGAGATCAGGCCACACGCCAACCCCACCTCCCCACCTCACAGCAGGTGCTGTGAGAATCAAGTTTATGCCTCTCGCCCGCACACAGTATCAAATTCACACCAAATACCGTTATGAAATACACTTTAAAGAGTTTACTAAAACTAAAAGAGTACTAGGCAATACAATATATATGAAAGGAAAGAAAAAAAAACAAAAGGCGCCAACTTATCAAAGTTCAGTCAGATTAGTGCACATCGTTGCAGCTCAACAATCGAACCATTCGACCCTCGTCCCTTGCCTCCGACCTCCACGTCTTCGCACCTGGGACCACCCCCGGTGGTCAACCAAGCAGTGCAGCGCACGTCCACCTTCCTCGGCGTCTCCTTCCCGCCTCTCCTGAAATCCCGCGAAAACCCCCCAAGCTCCCAGCCTCACAAGACAAAATAACATTCCCCATTGGTTAACAAATGAATACAATCCCCATATCAGCAAATCTAAAGCTAAACAACTGCGAGAGAAACACTTATCAGACAAAGAAGCATTCCTACTCTTAACAAACCAAAGAAGCCATTTTGAGTAACATACACAGGACATTGTACATTCTCCTCCCACCAGCAAATGTCATGCTCTGATGGCATTACCAGAGTTCCCCAAAGCTTCTTGCAACACACAAAACCCAACCCAGGTGCAGAAAGCAGCGACATAACTACCCAGAGCAGTAGAAATCACACTCGGTTCGCCTGGTACCACATATGTCAACCGCTCCGAGGGGCGCCTACTTCTCTGAGATCTCCGTACCCCTTCTGCCCCACTGTACTTCCCATACTGAGTTGGGTGAGAGGAGGGAAGGTCTTGAGGGTCAGGTGGAGAGGCAGCCAACGTTGGGGGGAGAGGGGTTGGAACCCGAGCGTGAACCGGAGGGATCGCAGGTGAGGAAGGACCCCCGTGAGGAAGGGGGTGAGGGTCTGTCAGGTATACCTGGGGTCTCCGAGACAGTGGGTTCGCAGGTGAAGTGGGTTCGCGGTAGCCTTTGTCAGCCGAAGCTTGTCGCCATCTGAGAGAAACTATCCCACTCACAAGTTGGAGTTCCTGGCGCTGAAGTGGGCGGTGGTGGACAAGCTGGGCGATTACCTGTACGGAGCCAAGGTTGAGGTGAGAACGGATAACAATCCTCTCACTTATATTTTGACTTCGGCTAAGCTGGATGCCACAGGACATCGGTGGCTGGCGGCCTTGTCGGTATATGATTTCAGCCTGAAGTACCGCCCAGGAAGCAAGAATGTACAATGTCCTGTGTATGTTACTCAAAATGGCTTCTTTGGTTTGTTAAGAGTAGGAATGCTTCTTTGTCTGATAAGTGTTTCTCTCGCAGTTGTTTAGCTTTAGACTTGCTGATATGGGGATTGTATTCTTTTGTTAACCAATGGGGAATGTCATTTTGTCTTGTGAGGCTGGGAATTTGGGGGGGGGGGGTGGTTTCACGGTCTTTTGAGGAGAGTCGAGAGGGAGACGCCGAGGAAGGTGGACGTGCGCTGCACTGCTTGGTTGACCACCGGGGGTGGTCCCAGGTGCGAAGATGTGGAGGTCGGAGGAAAGTGACGAGGGGTCGAATGGTTCGATGGTTGAGCTCCAACGATGTGCACTAAACTAACTGAACTTTGATAAGTTGGCGCCTTTTGTTTTTTTTCTTTCCGTTCATATATATTGTATTGCCTAGTACTCTTTTAGTTTTAGTAAACTCTTTAAAGTGTATTTCATAACGGTATCTGGTGTGAATTTGATACTGTGTGAGGGAGCGAGGCATAAACTTGATTCTCACAGCACCTGCGTGTACGGGAGGTGGGGTTGGTGTGTGGCTGGATCTCCTTTTCCCCTAGACATATACCAGCCTGTCTGGTAATGGTTACATTTGTGGGGGTTCGTCCGGGATCTCTCTCGGAACGGGGTGTCTTCCGTCACCCGGATGGTGTGGCGAGTGCTTTTGGAGCAGCCAACATCAAACTCGCCCCGAGAAAAAACAGCTTCCATCTTCAGCATCTTCTCCAGTAGCCTGCGTTTCCACTCCGGCGACACAGGGGAATCCCCGACGTTAAAGGCTTCAATGGTCTGCTCCCTTCGATGCTCCAATCCCTCCCCGTTAGGGGTCCTCACTGGTGCGCTAGACATTACCGTCACCGGGAACAGATGTGCCAGCGGCATTCCCCTCTTAAAGGTGATTTCTCTTGCCGTGGTGTTCCTGACACTTATACCTATACGCCTCGCATGTACCACCCCTGGTCTCTGTACTCCAGGCCTTACATGATGATTCTGGACACGGGGGTGGAAAAGACCTATGGATTACTCAAAGACCGGTTCTACTGGCCCCGGATGAGGGGGGAAGTCGAAGAATACTGTAGGGGATGCAGTTGTTGCAGCCGGAAGACGACCCTGCCAGCGTCGGCGGCTCCACTGTCGCACTTGCAGAGTGCGGGACCTCTGGACCTGGTGTGTATGGATTTCCTGTTGATAGACCCCGATGCAGCAACACCGCGAATGTCTTAGTCATTACCGATCATTACACTCGCTATGCTCAGGCATTTCCCACTAAGGATCAGAAGGCGACGACAGTGGCGAAGGTGTTATGGGAGAAGTATTTTGTTCATTACGGCCTTCCCAAGCGAATCCATAGCGATCAGGGGCGGGACTTTGAGAGCCGCCTTATCTATGAATTACTGACTATGCTTGGGGTTGAGAAATCCAGGACTACCCCTTATCACCCCTTATACCCCTTATCATCCTCAGCCAGAGAGGTTCAACATGACCCTGTTGGATATGCTCGGGACGCTGGAGATTGGGTAGAAAAGTAAGTGGAGTCGTCATATTGGACAATTGGTTCACTGTTACAATTGTACTCGCAATGATGCTACCGGATAATCGCCCTATTATCTGATGTTCGGGCGGGAAGCAAGGTTGCCCATTGACTTGTGTTTTGGGGTTGAAGTAGGTGAATTACCCGGGAAGCCCTATCTAAAGCATGTGTCCGACATGAAGAGGGAGTTACAGCGGGCGTACGAGTTGACCGAGGCGGCGGCTACCAAACAAAATCAGAGGAATAAGATGCGGTATGACCGAAAGGTGAAGTTTGTCCAATTATTGCCGGGCGACCGAGTCCTTTTACGGAATTTGGGACTCCCTGGTAAGCACAAGTTGGCAGATCGATGGGCGGCCAGCCCCTATGTAATAGAGAGCCAGATGCCGAATCTACCAGTTTACCGGGTGAAACCTGAGGATGGGAATGGGCCTATCAAAGTGCTCCATCGGAATCACCTGCTGCCCCTGGGCCAAGCGGTGCAAGTGGACAAGGAGCCAGAGTGGGAGGTTGCGCCTAGTACAAGGACTCTGCGAGGGTGCGGAGCAAGGGAAGAGCCCGCTGCTGAAGAGCGGGGACGGGTCCCTAACCCTGGAATGGATACCGTTTCGGAAGATGACGTCTCAGATGAGTGGCCCCTGTTCCCATTCGCTGGCGCTCCAGTACCAGAAGAGGAGGCTCCTGGCCCTTCCCATACTGAGTTGGGTGAGAGGAGGGAAGGTCTTGAGGGTCAGATGGAGAGGCAGCCAACGTTGGGGGGAGAGAGGGTGGAACCCGAGCGTGAGCCGGAGGGATCTCAGGTGAGGGAGGACCACCGTGAGGAAGGGGGTAAGGGTCTGTCAGGTAGACCTGGGGTGTCCAAGACAGTGGGTTCGCAGGTGAAGAGGGAGCCCAGTGTGGCAGAAGGGGTACGGAGATCTCAGAGAAGTAGGTGCTCCCCGGAGCGGATTGACATATGTGGTACCAGGAGAACCGAGTGTGATTTCTACTGCTCTGGGTAGTTATGTCGCTGCTTTCTGCACCTGGGGTGGGTTTTGTGTGTTGCAAGAAGCTTTGGGGAACTCTGGTAATGCCATGAGGGCATGACATTGTACATAACATTATATATTCGCCCGCTTCTAAAACTCCACAATGCGTTGTATCTTTGGATGCTGAAAAAGAATTTGATCGAGTTGAACGGAAATATTTACTTAATGTCTTAGAAACATTTGGTTTTGTTATTAATTTTCATTATTGGCTTAAAATGATATATAAAGCTCCTATTGCCACTGTTGTCATTAATAACTGTAGATCTCATTTTTCTCAGGGGTTTTTGATGGGATTGGTTCTATTATTCTATCTTTTATTTGGGATAATAAAAGACCAAGAATTATTAAATGTCATTTACAAAAGTTGAAAAAGGACAGAGGTCTCGCTTTGCCTAATCTAAGAATTTATTATTGGGCTGTTAATTTGCGATATATGTCCTTTTGCTTATATTAGGGTGATAGAAATGATCGGCCAATTTGGGTAAACCTAGAACTGAGAGCTGTGAAACAGTTTTATTTAACTCCGTTATTAGGAGCTGCTCTACCTATACAATTACCTAAAGTTGCTAATTTAAACCTATATCCTGTGGTTAAGCACTCTTTGCAAATTTGGCTCCAGTTCCACAATTTTTTTAATCTTAAAAAATTTAAACTTTGTAGTATAATTTATCGTAATCACTTTTTTAAACCTTCCTGGAGCGATCCATTTTTTTTTACTTTGGAAAAATAAAGGTATTACTTCTTTTTTAGATTTATTGAAAGAAGGCAGAATGATGTCTTTTGAACAATTAGTGAATAAATATTCTCTCTCATATTCATACTTTTTACAATACCTTCAAGTTAGATATTGTTTCAAAAATTCAAAAATATTTAAGTAATTTTCCTTACATATTGGAGGCTGACTTATTAGAGACTATTACGAATAAGAACCTTCCGATGAAAGGTTCTATTGGAAGAATTTATAATTTATTATTATAATGGGATAAGCGTCCTTTACTTAAGATTAAACAAGATTGGGAGAAGGAACTCAGTTTGACATTGATATGGGAGGATTGGACACGGATTCTGAAGCTGGTTAACTCTTCTTCGATCTGTGCTAGTTATTCACTGATTCAAATTAAAATTGTACATCGTTACCATTTGTCGAAGGAGAGACTTTCTATAATATTTCCCAATGTTGACAAGTATTGTGATAGATGTAAAACTGAGATAGCTACACTGACACATATGTCCTGGTCATGTTCTATATTAAAACAGTTTTGGAAGTCAGTCTTTTTGACGATTTCTAAAGCACTCAGAATCAACTTACAACCTAATAAGTTGACTGTGCTTTTTGGAATAATTCCTCAAAATATCCATGGTATTTCTATGTCTGACCAACATGTTATTGCGTTTATTACATTGATAGCTAGGAGGGTCATCTTGTTGAAATGGAAGGACATATCAGCTCTTATTTTGTCACAATGGTTCTCTCAATTGATGCTGTGTCTTAGCTTGGAGAAAGTTAGAAGTCGAACCTTTGAACCTTTATTTGATTTTGAGAAGAGATGGGGCTCATCTGCTCGTTATTATCATTTCAGTTCGCTGATAGCTTTCCTCCACTATCTAAGTGTAATTGTTTTTTGATATATCTTTCTTTCTTGTTGGCGGTTTGATGCTTATTTGTAGAAGCTTTCTGTATGACGCCTGGCTCCGGGGTTGTACCCCCAATGGGTTTCTTTTTTCTCTCACTTTTCTTGCTTAGTAGGGTATTTTAATTCACAAAAATGTTCAATCTTTAAGATAATTTGTTTTGAGGCATTGTGAGTGTTGTTACTTCAATGCACCTGTGTTATTTTTGAAGAAGAAGAAGAAGAAGAAGAAGAAGAAGAAGAAGAAGAAGAAGAAGAAGAAGAAGAAGAAGAAGAAGAAGAAGAAGAAGAAGAAGAAGAAGAAGAAAAAGAAACATCTGAAGAGGTGGCCACACCCAGAGTACAAGCTTCGGATAGGAGAAGCGTGACCACCAGCAGAGGTAAGGGTCATTAGGAAGACAGTGCAGGGCTGTCCTGTGGGCATTCTCCTCAGCAGAACACCTTGTTGGATACTGCTGGGTGGGTGGTGGTTGACCCATTGGCGCACGGCAGCAACAGAAAGGCCGGTAGCACTGTCGGCTCTGATGCTCAATAGGGAAGTGTAAATGTGAACATTAGCCGAGGAATACCTCCCACGCCCAGTGACCAGAGTGCAGAACTGGGTTTGATAAACAGCAGCAATAATTGCCGAGTTCGGCACCAACAGTCACTTTTGAATTTGATTCAGTAACTGTGATGGTGAAATATCCAGCCTGTAGCCTGTCGCCTGTTTAAACAGTTTCCCCAGTGTGAACTCGGTAGTGCGTCACAAGGTGGGATGACTGAGAAAATCTCTTCCCACAGTCTGAGCAGGTAAATGGCCTCTCCCCAGTGTGGACTCGCTGGTGCTCCTGTAGGTCAGATAAATGAATAAATCTCTTCCCACATTCAGAGCAGGAAAATTGCCTCTCCCCAGTGTGAATTCGCTGATGGACCATCACTTGAGATGACCGAGTAAATGCCTTGCCACAATCTGAACAGGTGAACGGCCTCTCTCCAGTATGAACTCGCTGGTGGGCCTGTAGCCTGGATGAGTCAGTGAATTTCTTCCCACAGTCTGAGCACGTGAATGGTGTCTCCCCAGTGTGAATTCGCTGATGTACCTTCAGTACAGATGAATGAATGAATCCTTTCCCACAGTCTGAGCAGGTAAACGGCCTCTCCACAGTGTGAATTCGCTGATGTACCTTCAGCTGAGATGACCGAATAAACCCTTTCCCACAGTCTGAACTGGTGAACGGCCTCTCCCCAGTGTGAGTTCGCTGATGTATCTTCAGCTCAGATGACTGAGTGAATCCCTTCCCACAGTCTGAGCAGGTGAACGGCTTCTCACCAGTGTGAACTCACTGGTGTGTCAGTTGGCTGGATGACCGAGTGAATCCCTTCCCACAATCAGCGCAGGTGAACGACATCTCATCAGTGTGAACTCGCTGGCGTGCATGCAGGTCAGATGTGTGAGTAAAGAGTGAATCCCTTCCCACACTTCTTTGTCAATTCATAAGTCAAATGTCAGATATAGTAAACTCCTTGCACAATCAATGAGTTGAAGAAATGATCTCCAGTGAACAAATGCTGGTGTGTTCTCAGCTCCCCGGTTCCAGTGGATTTCACTGAGTTACAACAGAAAACTTCATCTCAGACACAAAGCACTTTTCCAGCTGTGATGACATAATTCTTCATCTCCAAGGATCAACAGTGATACATTGTTAAATATCTAGCAACTCCTTAAATATCTGGGCAGAGACAGCAAACTGACATGTTGTTCTGTTTAAAATTCCCATACACAATTTTTGCCATTTCTAACCTTTAAAAAAGATTTACAAAAGACATCAATGAGTGAAAGCCATCATTCAGAGAAGTGTATGGTCATCCACTTTGTTCGAAGCAATGAGAGTGCAGACTGTTTTCTCAATGGAGAGGAAATAATGTTGAAGAGTACGAGAATATAAAAGCAAGGATGTGTTGTTGAGTATTTATAAAGTGTGGCCTCACTTGGACTGTTGAGAGCAGATTCAGGCCCCTTAAGTAGAACAGATGTGCTTACATTGCAGAGCGTTCAAAGGAAGTTTACAAAAATATTTCTGTAATTATAAGGTTTGTCAGATGAAGAACATTTGATGGCTCAGGGCCTCTACTCACTGGAGTTCAGAATAATGAAGGGGCCCTCATTGAAATCTATCGAACATTGAAAAGTCTCGACAGAGTGAATGTGGAGAGTATGTTTACTAGAGTGGGGGAGTCTGAGAACAGAGGACACAGCCTCAAAATCCAGCTTTGTTCTTTCAGAATGGAGATGAGGAGGAATTTCTTTAACCGGAGTGTGGTGAATCTGTGGAATTTGTTGTTATGAGTTGCACTGGAGGCCAAGTAATTGGGTATATTTTAGGGAAGAGGGTGATGGATTCTTGATTAGTCAGGGGAGGAAGGGATATGGGGAGAAGGCAGGAGAGTGGGGCTGAGAGGGAAATGGATCAGCTGTAATGAAATGGTGGAGCAGACTCGATGGGCCAAACGACCTCATTCTGCTCCTGTATCTGATTAATTTTCACAGCCGATATATTATGAGATAATTTTAGTCTCCTTTCTGAGCTCTGACATCACACTGTTACAGCGAGGATCAACCCAAGTTGGGGGAAAAACTCACCTTCTAACTGTTCATGGTGCCGGCAACTGGTCTGTCCATCGAATTCCCCGACAGTCTTCCTGTCTGTGTGAGAATGGGACATTCAATCTGTGACTTGGCCCAGTCTGATTCCTTCCATTAGTATTATTCTCTGTCCCATATTATTCTGAGCTGCGCAGTAACTGAAAGGCTCCCACACAGAGAGCCTTTGTTGCTGCACAGCTGGTATTTTGTTGATGCCGTGCTGTTTTCAGGCTGTGTTAACATTTAACTTTCAGACAAATGGTCGGTCCATACGCTGTGAGAAAAATAAATTAGAGAAAACATTGGTATTATTTCAAGCTCTGGTCATGTATGACAGCACTACAAAGAGCATGTGATGTTACATGACAAACCCTGGAGAGTTTCAAATTACTCTGCCCCTCCGCACAGGTGATTGACGGTGGAGAGCCCATTAGAGGCAATGCCAATTAACATGATGGGGAGGGCAGTCCTCGTTCACATTGGAGTGTGGCATATTTGTGATGAGAACGCTACAGGTCACTTGTTACCCAGGCCAAAGGTAATTGGTATCATTATGTACCCAAAGCGAATGGTACTAAACGTGTTCTCACAGGTGGAAAGGTGCAGAACCAGATGGAACAAAGGTGATTTCCTCAAGGACTAAAGCTGATATCAGGATGTTCTTTTGTTATTTTCATGCAGCACAAATTGTTATTTTCCTTGACTGGAAGGTAAGCTCCTCAGTGCTCGGTGGTGCCTGAGTGATTTATCTACTCCCCTTCTGTCCCCCAGCGCTTCCAAATATGGCCTACGGACTGACGGGGAAACGGGGCCAGTCAACTATGGCTGCTTCTTTACCCAGAATCCACCATAAACTAGAGACCCATCTATCCGCTACGGCTCAAGAGCCTTCGCTCCTGAGCAGAAAGTTCCCCGGAGCCCGCGTAGAGAGAGAGAGGGGGTGTTCCGGGGTGCGGAGGAAATGTTACGCATGCGCATGTGATCGCCTGGTCACGGACGGCGATTTCTGGAACTAACAGGAGAAAGTCTGCAAACGCTGGAAATCCAAAGCGACTCACACAAAACGCTGCAGGAACTCAGCACCTCAGGCAGCATCTGTAGAAAATTATAAACAGTCGGCGATTTTTGGCCGAATGCCTTCTGCAGGGCAGAGAAGCACGGGGGAAGATGCCAGAATAAAATTGTGGTGGGGGAGGGGAAGAGGCGAGCTGGAAGCTGACGCCGGGTGGGTGGGGAAGGTCAAGAAAGGGTGGGCTGGAGAATAAAGAATCTGATAGGAGAGGAGAGTGGACCAGAGAGGGCAGGAGGAGGGTCCCGGGAGGAGTGTAGGCAGGTGAGAAGAAGTACAAGGTCAGAGTGGGGCATAGAGGAGGGTGACGGTAATTTGTTCACTGGAGGGAAATCGATGTTCATGCCATCAGGTTGGAGGGAACCCAGACGGAATATAATGTGTTGCTCCTCCACCCTGTTGGGGGGGGGGGGGAGGGTATGTGCTCGTTTTGGCACAAGAGGAGTCCATGGATCGACACGGCGGAACAGGAATGCGAACGGGAATTAAAATGCTTGCCGACTGGGAAGCCGCACTGGTGTTGGATGGTGCGAAGGTGCTCGACGAATTGTGCCTCTAATAGTTGAGTCCACATTCAGGATGGAGGAGCAGCACCTTATATTCTGTCCCGGTACCCGCCAACCTGATGAGCTGAACCATGGTGCACCAGTCTTGTCTGTTTGAAACGAGAGCCCAAGGAAAGCTGTCTCTTCATCTGAATTCCTCGGCCCACTTTCCCAACTGGTCTCCAGTCCATTGAAACGTTTGACAACCCTCACTTTCTCCACACACCGGTTTTGGTGTTATCCAGAAGCTCACAAATCGTTCGACCTACATTCTCCACCAAATAATTAACACACATCATTGCCCAGTTGTAAGCGGGTGAATTTACTTCCTCTTTCATCTCCCCGGGGACGAGACTGCCTGGACCCGGGGGGGGGGGGGGGGGGGGGCAGGGAAACACGGGCTTTCAGTGTCCGAGCCGGTGAGGAAGCCGTGAGTGGCCAGTCCACAAGACAAGACAGCAGATCCCCTCGGCAATCAAACCGACCCTCATCAGGTCTGTCCCTCCGTGTCCAATCCCCCTCTCAGTGTGAATTCCATCGCCACTGCCACTCCTTCAATGGGGCGACTGAGTCGTGCAGACGGTGTGAAACCACCTCCTTTGCCTCGGGACCATTTCCATTCCACCCATCCTCAGGCAAAGGAGCTGCTTTTAAATTTGCTTTTACATTGGCTTATTTCTGATTTTAAAAGTTGTCATTTCTGTGTACTGATGTCTGTTTGTCATCCTGACCAGTTCTGCCTGAAGCTGTTTGGCCTGATTGTTTCTTGGTGAAATTTGACAATGGCGTCTCCCCGGGTTTGGACCTTCATGTCCGTATCTCAACAGGAACCGTCCCTGCTCCCACTCCAGGCTCAGCCGAGAGTGACTGTACTGGCACTGGAAACGGCCCAGTCCCTGACCTCCCAGACTGCACCGTCGGGTAAACCCCGTTACAACTGGTACCAGGACCTCCCAGAATAAAGGACGAGCCTTTGTCTGGCATCTACTGGCTCTGAGATATCTCTACCCACCCGTACAAGTACAAGACGGCCCCCCACAAGCGCCGACACCTACCGTCAGTGTGTCCATCACCAGCGGCACACATCATGTTCTCTGGCGGCAACAAACCAGCCCGAAGACCCCGGTCTCCGGTTGGCAGCAGCTCATTTGAGGGACCCGCCATTTGGGCTCCACCTCATTCGGGAGCAGACGTTTTGTGGGTGGGTGAAGCTCATTTCACACTCCTGTGACCCTCTGAGTCAAGAGGTATCTCCTCATGTGCCCCATAAACTCCCCAGCTTTCACCCTTAACCCCCTGTCAAGTATCTCTCTGCTGAGACTCACAGAACACAATCCCAACACTGAGTGTTTCTTCATCAAGCAGCTTTATTCCTTATTACCTGCAGGGGGAAAGTTCACCTCCATTCTCACCAGGGATGGGAGGGGACTTCAAACACAGCGTTTACAAAATATTCCTTCTGTACATAAGAACGAGCGAGGTTACTGTTTCCAGCGAGCTCCGTGTTCCCGATACATTTGTTGTTGCTGCCATCTCCGGTTGAGTCGTCTCTGCTACTTCCTCATTTCTGCACAGCGTTCAGTGTAGGCAGTCACGCGTTCCTTTCGTGAGCACATTTATTCTCGTTTCCTCCTGCTACTTTAGTCACCTACATATATCGCATTTACTAGCTCAGCACTCCGGGGTTTGTACAGCTCCATTTTGTCTCATCAAATACTCACAATAAAATGCAAAGTTCAATACATATTTCCCCATTCCCTCCACTTTGTTGTCCCATGATAACAGACATCCAATATTATCAGGACTCACGAAGTGAATGATGTCTTTAAGACGAAAATACTTCAGATCTCAGGGCTTTCCTTTCACTTATATCACACCCATTACATATGAGTGCCCGGAACCCTGATGTCCCCTCGTTTCGGTCACATGGAAGAGTAAAAGAATCATAATCTGATTATTATTACTCTAATGCATGTAAAACGGTATTCTCTCATTCAGATTCCCAAAATTGCTTCCTGAGGGGTTGTAGTGGTGGAACTGCACTATGTAAACCAGTATCCCACCAGCCTCCCAGAGTCCCAAATGGCCACGGGCTTCCTGAGGGGTTATAATTGTGGAACTGTACAATGTAAAACAGTATCCCACCATCCTCCCAGAGTCCCATATGGCCACTGGCTTCCTGAGGGGTTATCATTGTGGAACTGTACAATGTAAACCAGTGTCCCACCATCCTCCCAGAGTCCCAAATGGCCACCGGCTTCCTGAGCGGTTATCATTGTGGAACTGTACAATGTAAACCAGTATCCCACCGTCCTCCCGGAGTCCCAAATGGCCACCGGCTTCCTGAGGGGTAATCATTGTGGAACTGTACAATGTAAACCAGTATCCCACCAGCCTCCCAGAGTCCCAAATGGCCACCGGCTTCCTGAGGGGTTATAATTGTGGAACTGTACAATGTAAAACAGTATCCCACCATCCTCCCAGAGTCCCATATGGCCACTGGCTTCCTGAGGGGTTATCATTGTGGAACTGTACAATGTAAACCAGTGTCCCAACATCCTCCCAGAGTCCCAAATGGCCACCGGCTTCCTGAGGGGTTATCATTGTGGAACTGTACAATGTAAACCAGTATCACACCGTCCTCCCGGAGTCCCAAATGGCCACCGGCTTCCTGAGGGGTAATCATTGTGGAACTGTACAATGTAAACCAGTATCCCACCATCCTCCCAGAGTCCCAAATGGTCACCGGCTTCCTGAGGGGTTATCATTGTGGAACTGTACAATGTAAACCAGTATCCCACCATCCTCCCAGAGTCCCAAATGGCCACCGGCTGCCTGAGGGGTTATCATTGTGGAACTGTACAATGTAAACCAGTATCCCACCGTCCTCCCGGAGTCCCAAATGGTCACCGGCTTCCTGAGGGGTAATCATTGTGAAACTGTACAATGTAAACCAGTATCCCACCATCCTCCCAGAGTCCCAAATGGTCACCGGCTTCCTGAGGGGTTATCATTGTGGAACTGTACAATGCAAACCAGTATCCCACCATCCTCCCAGAGTCCCAAATGGCCACCGGCCTCCTGAGGGGTTATCATTGTGGAACTGTACAATGCAAACCAGTATCCCACCATCCTCCCAGAGTCCCAAATGGCCACCGGCTTCCTGAGGGGTTATCATTGTGGAAATGCACAATGTAAACCAGTATCCCACCGTCCTCCCGGAGTCCCAAATGGCCACCGGCTTCCTGTGGGGTTATCATTGTGGAAATGTACAATGTAAACAAGTATCCCACCATCCTCCCAGAGTCCCAAATGGCCACCGGCTTCCTGAGGGTTATCATTGTGGAACTGTACAATGTAAACCAGAATCCCACCATCCTCCCAGAGTCCCAAATGGCCACCGGCTTCCTGAGGGGTTATCATTGTGGAACTGTACAATGTAAACCAGTATCCCACCATCCTCCGGGAGTCCCAAATGGCCACCGGCTTCCTGAGGGGTAATCATTGTGGAACTGTACAATGTAAACCAGTATCCCACCATCCTCCCAGAGTCCCAAATGGTCACCGGCTTCCTGAGGGGTTATCATTGTGGAACTGTACAATGTAAACCAGTATCCCACCATCCTCCCAGAGTCCCAAATGGCCACCGGCTTCCTGAGGGGTTATCATTGTGGAACTGTACAATGCAAACCAGTATCCCACCATCCTCCCAGAGTCCCAAATGGTCACCGGCTTCCTGAGGGGTTATCATTGTGGAACTGTACAATGTAAACCAGTATCCCACCACCCTACCAGAGTCCCAAATGGCCACCGGCTTCCTGAGGGGTTATCATTGTGGAACTGTACAATGCAAACCAGTATCCCACCATCCTCCCAGAGCCCCAAATGGCCACCGGCTTCCTGAGGGGTTATCATTGTGGAAATGTACAATGTAAACCAGTATCCCACCGTCCTCCCAGAGTCCCAAATGGCCACCGGCTTCCTGTGGGGTTATCATTGTGGAAATGTACAATGTAAACAAGTATCCCGCCATCCTCCCAGAGTCCCAAATGGCCACCGGCTTCTTGAGGGTTATCATTGTGGAACTGTACAATGTAAACTAGAATCCCACCATCCTCCCAGCGTCCCAAATGGCCACCGGCTTCCTGAGGGGTTATCATTGTGGAACTGTACAATGCAAACCAATATCCCACCATCCTCCCAGAGTCCCAAATGGCCACCGGCTTCCTGAGGGGTTATCATTGTGGAAATGTACAATGTAAACAAGTATCCCACCATCCTCCCAGAGTCCCAAATGGCCACCGGCTTCCTGAGGTTTATCATTGTGGAACTGTACAATGTAAACTAGAATCCCACCATCCTCCCAGCGTCCCAAATGGCCACCGGCTTCCTGAGGGGTTATCATTGTGGAACTGTACAATGCAAACCAATATCCCACCATCCTCCCAGAGTCCCAAATGGCGACCGGCTTCCTGAGGGGTTATCATTGTGGAAATGTACAATGTAAACAAGTATCCCACCATCCTCCCAGAGTCCCAAATGGCCACCGGCTTCCTGAGGGTTATCATTGTGGAACTGTACAATGTAAACTAGAATCCCACCATCCTCCCAGCGTCCCAAATGGCCACCGGCTTCCTGAGGGGTTATCATTGTGGAACTGTACAATGCAAACCAATATCCCACCATCCTCCCAGAGTCCCAAATGGCCACCGGCTTCCTGAGGGGTTATCATTGTGGAAATGTACAATGTAAACCAGTATCCCACCGTCCTCCCAGAGTCCCAAATGGCCACCGGCTTCCTGTGGGGTTATCATTGTGGAAATGTACAATGTAAACAAGTATCCCACCATCCTCCCAGAGTCCCAAATGGCCACCGGCTTTCTGAGGGGTTATCATTGTGGAACTGCTCTCCCACTTCTCACATTCTATCTGCTGTCTCTCAAATATAATCCATCAGGTGAGTTACATTTTCAGATTTGTCTCGTGTGTTGGTGCAACATTCTTGCCCAATTAAATCACATGCACCCCACTTTTTATCTAATATGAAGTCTAGGGTGGCTGGAAAACGATGCTGGAGAGGCAGTGACGGGAGACAAAGAAATGGCAGACAAACTGAATAAGTATGTTGTGTCTATCTTCACTGAGGAAGACACCAGCATAATGGTGGAACCTCCAGGTGTCAGGAGTCAGAAGTTTGCAAAGTTACCAGAACCAGAGTAAAGGTTCTTGAGAAACTGAGAGGCCAAGTTAGATAAGTCACGTGACCCAGGTGGTGTACACCCCAGTGTTCTGAAAGAGGTGGCTAAGAAGATTGTGGACCCATTAGTAATGAACATTCAAGGATCACAAGTTTCTGGAATGGTTCATCAAGAATGGAAATTGCAAATGTCACTCCACTCTTCAAGAACGGAGAGAGGCAGAAGAAAGGAAACTATAGGCCAGTTAGTCTGTCCGCAGTGATTGGGAAGATGTTGGAATCAATTATTAATGATGAGGTCTGAGAGTACCGTGTCACAAGATAAAATAGGCCACAGTCAGCATGGTTTCCTGAAGGGAAAATCTTGCCTGACAAACCTGTTGAAATTATTTTAAGAAATAACAAGCAGGACAGACAAAGTAGAATCGATTAATGATGTTTACCTGGATTTTCAGACGGCTTTTGACATGATGTTACACATGAAACTGCTTTAACAACCCACGATCCCATGGAATTACCGGAAAGACTCCAGCATGGACAAAGCCGTGGCTGACTGAGAGGAAGCGAAGAGTGGGTACAAAGGGAGCCTCTTGACGAGTGGGTTCCACCGTAGTCTGTGTTGGGACTGATACTCTTTATGTTAAATGTCAGTGATGTGCATGATGAAATTAATGACCTTGCTGCAAAGTTTTCAGACGATATGAAGATTGTTGAGGGTCAGGTCGTTTTGAGGACATAGAGAGGCTATGGAAGGTCTTCAACAGATGAGGAGAATGGGCAAGGAAGTGGGAGATGGAATTTAGTGTCAGCAGAGGGTATCAGCATGCACTTTGGCAGAAGAAATGAAAGGGCTGACTATTTTCCAAATAGTCCCTAAAGGTCAATTTGCAGATTGAGTCTGTGGTGAAGAAGGCAAATGTAATGTCAGCATTCATTTCAAGAGGAATAGAATATAAACGCAGGGATGTAATGTTGAAAATTTAATAAGCACTGGCGAGGCCTCACTGGGAGTACTCTGAGCAGTTTTAGATCCCTTATCTTAGAAAAGATGTGCTGACACTGCAGAGTGTCCAAAAGAGTTTCACGTAAATGATTCCCAAATTAAACATGTTGTCATGTATAGAGTATTTGATGGCTCTGGGTCTGTATTGAGTGGAATTCAAAAGAATGAGAGGAGACCTAATTGAAATATTTCAAATAGTGAAAGGACTAATAGAGTGGATATGGAGAGGATGTTTCCTATTTTGGGAGAGTCTAAGACCAAAGGACACATCCTCCGAATAGAGAGGTGTCTTTAGAATGGAGATGAGGAGGAATTCCTTTAGCCAGAGAGTAATGAATCTATGGACTCTATGGACAGTGAATCATTGGCAGCTGTGGAGGCCAAATCTTCATGTACATTTAAGGCAGAGGTTGATAGTTTCTTGATTGTTCAGGGCATGATGGGCTACCAGGAGAAGGCAGGAGATTGGGGCCAAGAGGGAAATTGGGTCAGCTAAAATGAAATGGCAGAGCAGACTCGATGGGCCAAATGGCCTAATTCTGCTCCTATATCGTATGGTCTTAAAGCAACCTCTCATTTAACGTCAGCAAGAGCCAGGAGCTGATTATTGACTTCAGGAGGTGGAAACAGGAGATCCGTGAGCCAGTGCTCATCAGAGATCAAAGGCGGAGAGGGTCAGCAACCTTAAATTCCTCAATGTCATCACTTTCCAGGATCTGTCTTGAGCCCAGCATGGAAGTGCAATTACGAAGAAAGCACAGCAACATCTCCATTTCCTTAGAAACCTGCAAAGATTCAGCATGACATCTAAAAGCTTGCCAAACTTCTATAGATGTGTGTGGAGAATATGTTCAGTGGTTACATCATGAAACACCAAAGCCCTTGAAAGGAAAATCCTACAGAAAGTAGTGGATATGGCCCAGTACATCACGGTTAAAACCCTCCACACCACTGCGCACATTTCTCTGGTGCGCTGTCATAGGAAAGCTACATCTATCATCAAGGAGCCCACCAAGTGGCACATGATCTCTTCTCACTGATGCCATCAGGAAGAAAGTGCAGGAGGCTCAGAAGCAACACCACCAGGTTCAGGAACTGTCATCACCCTTCAATCATCAAGTTCTTCAACCAGAGAGGATAATCTTACTCAAATTCAATTGCCCCATCACTGAGCTGTTCCTATAACCCATGGCCACATTCACGGATTCTTCATCTCCTGTTCATGATAATTATTTCTTACTTATTGTTTTCTATTTAATATTTGCACATATTTACAAAGTCTGTTGTCTTTTGCTCATTGTATTTTATCTACGAGGTTGGGTTCGGGCTTTCATTCATTCAATCATGATTCTTGGATTTACTGAGTTTGTCCGAAAAAAACAATCTCAGGATTGAACATGATGACATGCGTGTACTTCGAGAATAAATTTACTTGGTATATTTTGAATTCTACAATTAAATCTGTAGATACTCTCTCAAACACACATGTGATTTGTAATTTCTAAAGGTTCAGCATTTACTGGCTAAGTTATTTGGCTCTGATCAGAATGACCGTCCCATCACTATGACCCCTCTTCTGAGGTACCCCAGCTACAGGAAAGATTCCTGAATCAAACTGGGATCACTGTTTCAAGCGTGCACGCACACACACACAGACACACAGCTGTGATAAAGTGCTTTGAGGGTTTGGTCATGTATAGAATCAACTGCCTGTGCATGGACCTGGACCCACTGCAATTTGCCGATTGTTGCAATATGTCTACAGCAGATGCAATCTCACTGGCTCTCCACTCAGCATTAGATCACCTGGACAATAGCAAAATACAAGTCAGGCTGCTGATTACAGCTCAGCATTCAACACAATCAGACCCTCAATTGTAATCAACAAGCTCCAAAACCTGGGCCCCTGTACCTCCTTCTGCAACTGGATCCTCACCAGGAGACCACAGTCTGTGTGGATCAGAAATAACATCTCCTCCTTGCTGACAATCAACACTGGCACACCTCAACGATGGGTGCTCAGCTCACTGCTCTACTCTCTCTACACCACGTCTGTGTGCCTAGGCTCATCTATAAACTTGCCGATGACACAACTACTGTTGGTGGAATTTCAGACGGTGACGAGGAGGAGTACAGGAGTGAGATAGATCAGCAAGTTGAGTGGTGTCACAGCAACAACCTTGCCCTCAACTTCATTAAGACAAAGGAATTGATTGTGGATTCAGGAAGGGGAAGTCGAGGGAACACACACCAGTCCTCACCGTGGGATCAGAAGTGAAAAGGGTGAGCAGTTTCCATTTCCTGCCTGTCAACATCTCTGAGGATCTACCCTGGGCCCAACATATTGATGCAGTTGCAATGAAGGCACAACATCGGCTACATTTCATTCGGAGATTGAGGGGAATCGGTCTGTCACTGAAGACACTTGCAAATTTCTACAGATGTACTGTGGAGAGCATTCTAACTGGTTGCATCACTGCCTGGTGTGGAGAGGCCACTGCACAGGATCGGAAAATGCTGCAGAAAGTTGTAAACTCAGCCAGCTCCTTCATGGGCACTGGACACCACAGCATCCAGGACACATTCAAAAGATGATGCCACAAAAAGGTGGCATCCATCATTAAGGACCCCCATCACCCAGGACATGCCTTCGCCTCATTGCTACCATCAAGGAGGATGTACAGGACCCTGGAGTTCACTGGTTCAGGAACAGCTTCTTCCCCACCATCAGATTTCTGAATGGACAATGAACCCATGAACACCCCCTCAGGATTTTCCCTCTCGTTTTGCACTATATTTCAAATTTAATTTTATAAATACTTATTGTAATTTATACTATGCATTACCGTCACAAAACAACAAATTTCACCACATATGCCGGTGATTCTGATACACAAACACACACAGCTGGGCTCAGACATACAACACTCCCACATTCCTCCCTTTGTGACACCCTGCTTGCTCCGTGGCCCCAGGTATGAAGCTCAAACTGTTGCAACACCTGCCCTTTAAATTCATGGCCGAGGCTGTGTTGTGTCTGTGCACTGTTTGAGTTCGATATTAAATAAAGAGCATTGAATGGGAAGGAAGGTTTGAATAGAAGAATAAAGATCTCCTCTGAAGGTATATGGGGTCCTGGTGAGAGCGTACATGGAACACTGTGCACAGGTCTGGTCTCCCTCCCGGAGTCAGCCTGTGGGATGAAGGGAATGAAGAGAAGGTTTCAGAGATTGCTTTGGGGGGGAGGTAGTGTCCTCAGAGAGATTACACTGACTGGGCCTGTCTCAAAATTAGAGAAATAGCAAGTGGTCTAACTGAGACAGACACAGTCTCACAGGGTACTGACAGGGTGGGGCAGCAATGACGTGTTTCCTCACTGGGTGTTGAATAAGGGGTCACAGACTCAGAATCCGATGTCAGCTGACAGGCCTCAGATGAGGAGTGCGGAGAACCTTTGGATTTTTTCCCCCACAAGTTTTCTAAATTCACAAGGAATATTGAAGGGCTGAGCGAAGATGGGAACGTTGCAGGAAAGTGACGCTGAGGTCAAAGATCAGCCATGTTCTGAGTGAGGGGCAGAACAGCGCAACGGTCCGAATGGCAGCGCCCGCTCCTGTTTCCTATTTTCCAAAGCACGAACTTACCTTTGCGCCTTGTTCTCCCTTGGCCTTCAGCCTGTCCGATTGCACCGGAGATCCATCAGCAGCCGCTGCGGGTCAGATCCGGGCTCCCAGCATCAGGAGACAGGTCTGGGAGGTAACTCCAGACAACAGGCCCCGATCCACGGCGGGGAAAGACCGGGCACCCTCCGTGCAGCTGAAACATCTCACGGAATCTCTGCCACGGGAAGGATTCACCCGGCCGGTGTTGCAACCTTTACCCGAAGTGTAGCTCCCAATCTCCGGCCTCTCCCCGGGTCCACTCGCTCTCAGCTCCAAACCTCGGACCGCGCCGAACATTCAGCATCCCGCCCACTGGCACTCCTCAGCCAATAGGAGAAAGATTCTCCCAGCGGTACCGCTGATTGGCTGTGAGTGTGTCCGAGGGCGGGCTGCTAACGGGAGCTGGAGATGTCAGTCACAGTTTGTTCTCGGAATCGAAGGAATTTCCCAAAACTCAAACTTCAAAGTAAATTTTATTATCAGAGTACGGATAACTCACCACATACATACAACACCGAGAAGCATTTTGCTGCGGACACAGAGAAGATCTACAGAACAGTAACTTTAAATGGATCAGTGAAAGATCCGCCAGAGTGCGGACGACAACAAACTGTGCAAATGCAAACATAAATAAATAGCAACAAATAACAGGAACATGAAATAACCGCAGCGGCTGCCGACGGATCTCCGGAACTCTCACCGCTCCCCTGTGCATTCTGACAGGCTGAAGACCAGGGTAGAACAAGGCGCAAAGGTAAACTCGTGGTTTAGAAAATAATAAACAGGAGGTGGTATGGCTATTCGGCCCCTTGCGCCTGCTCTGCCCTTCACTCGGAAAATAACACTATAAGACCATAAGACATAGGGGCAGAATTAGGCCATCTGGCCCATCGAGTCTGCTCCGCCGTTCAATCATGGCTGATCCTTTTTTCCCTCCTCACTCGCAGTTCCTGGCCTTCTCCCCGTAACCTTTGATGTCATGTCCAATCAAGAACCTATCAATCTCTGCCTTAAATACACCCAACGACCCGGCTTCCATAGCTGCATGTGGCAACGAATTCCACAAATTCACCACGCTTTATCTAAAGACATTTCTCCGATTCTCTGTTTTGAAAGGGCGCCCCTTTATCCTGAGGCTGTGCCCTCTTGTCCTAGACTCTCGCACCATGGGAGACATCCTTACCACATCTACTCTGTCTACCTGTTAATATTCAAAAGTTTTCAGTCAGATTCCCCTCACCCTTTTGAATACAACCGAGTACAGACCCAGAGCCATCAAACGTCCCTTTCATACCTGGAATCATCCTTCTGAAATTCATCCGAACCCTCTCCATGTCTGACCTATGACCTCAACACCACTTCCCTGCAATGTCCCCTTCAGAGCTGAGCCCCAGAATATGTCTATTAAATTTAGAAACCCTGTGGAGGAAATTCCAAAGATTCGCTGCACTGGTGTGGAAATTTCTCCTCATCTCAGTCCATAAGACAAGACATAAGACAAAGGAGCTGAAGTCGGCCATTCGAGTCTGCTCCGCCATTTTATCATGAACTGATCCAATCTCCCCTTTGGTCCCATTCCCCAGCCCTCTCACCATAACCTTTGATGCCCTGGCTACTCAGATGCCCATCAATATCTGCGTTAAATACACCCAATGACTTGGCCTCCACTGCGACCTGTGGCAACAAATTCCACAGATTCACCAGCCTCTGGCTACAAAGAAAAATTCTTTGCATGTCTGTTCTGAATGTGTGCCCTTCAATCCTCATGTCCTCTCGTACTAGACTCCCCCACCATGGGAAACAACTTTGCCACATCCACTCTGTCCATGCCTTTCAACATTCGACATGTTTCTATGAGGTTCCCCCTCATTTTTCTAAAAGGAGTACAGTCCAAGAGCAATCAAACGTTCCTCATATGTTAACCCTCTCATTCCCGGAATCATTCTAGTGAATCTTCTCTGAACCCTCTCCAATGTCACAATATCCTTTCTTAAATAAGCAGCCCAAAACTGCACACAGTATTCCAAGTGAGGTCTTACCAGTGCCTTATAGAGCCTCAACATCACATCCCTGCTCCTATACTCTATTCCTCTAGAAATGAATGCCAACATTGCATTTGCCTTCTTCACCACCGACTCAACCTGGAGGTTAACCTTAAGGGTATCCTGCACAAGCACTCCC
The DNA here is from genome assembly GCF_048418815.1 of Hemitrygon akajei. NCBI lineage: Eukaryota > Metazoa > Chordata > Chondrichthyes > Myliobatiformes > Dasyatidae > Hemitrygon > Hemitrygon akajei. The sequence continues at coordinate 718,529 of NW_027331956.1, forward strand.
AAATCCCGTTGCATCTCAGAACTTTGAATTCTCTCTCCATTTAAATAATAGTCTGCCCGTTTATTTCTTCAACCAAAGTGCATGACTGTACACTTTCCGACATTGTAATTCATTTGCAACTTCTTTGCCCATTCTCCCAATCTATCCACGTCTCTCTGCAGACTTTCTGTTTCCTCAGCACTACCGGCCCCTCCACTTATCTTTGTATCATCAGCAAACTTAGCCACAAAGCCATCTATTACATAATCCAAATCGTTGATAAACAACGTGAAAAGAAGCGGCCCCATCACGGACCCCTGTGGAACACCACTGGTAACTGGCAGACAACCAGAATGGGATCCTTTATTCCCACTCTCTGTTTCCTGCCAATCAACCAACGCTCTATCCACATATGTAAATTTCTTGTAATTCCATGGGCTCTTATCTTGTTTAGCAGCCTCATGTGTGGCACCTTGTCAAAGGCCTTCTGAAAATCCAAATACACAACATCCACTGCATCTCCCTTGTCTAGCCTACTTGTAAATTCCTCAAAAAAAGGCAGGATTTTCCTTCAAGGAAACCATGTTGAGTTTGGCCTATCTTGTCATATGCCTCCAGATACTCGGTAACCTCATCCTTGACAATCGACTCCAACAACTTTCCAAACACCGATGTCAACCTAACAAGTCTATGATTTTCTTTTTGCTTCCTTGCCCCCTTCTTAAATAGCAGAGTGACATTTGCAATCTTCCAGTCCTCTGGAACCATGCCAGAATCTATCGACTTTTGAAAGATCATTGCTAATGCCTCCGCGATCTCCACAGCTACTTCCTTCAAAACACAAGGGTGCATTCCATCTGGTCCTGGAGATTTATCTAACCTGAGACTATTCAGCTTCCTGAGTACTTTCTCTGTCGTAATTGTGACTGCGCACACTTCTCTTCCCTGACACCCTTGAGTGTCCGGTATACCGCTGATATCTTCCTCAGTGAAGACTGATGCAAATACTCGTTCAGTTCCTCAGCCATCTCCTTATCTCCTATTACAATTTCTCCAGCATCATCTTCTATCGGTCCTGTATCTGCTCTCACGTGTCTTTTTATACACTTGAACAAGTCCTGCTGTTCCTGCCCAACCCTGTCAATATCCTGTTAGATTGAGCCTGTCCCTTTTACTTCTCTAATTCAGAGACAGGCCCAATGCGATCAGTCTCAGTCAAACCACCTCCGATTTCACTCATTTTGATACGGTGATAGGTTATCGGAGCATCTAAATGGACGTGATGTTGTTCCGGAGCCTGATGGTTGAGGGGTAGTAACTGTTCCTGAACCTGGTGCTGCGAATCCCGAGGCTCTTGAACCTTCTACCTGATTGCAGCAGCGAGAAAAGAGCCTGGCCTGGGTGGTGAGCATCTCTGATGATGGATGCTGCTCTGCTCCGACAACGTTTCATGTCGATGTGCTCAGTGGTTGGGAGGATCCACCCGGGATGTACCGGGCCGAATCCAACACCTTGTGTCGGTTCATCAGGAGGGCGATGAAATACTTTGATCATCGTGCCAAACCTTACCTTGGGAGAGGGAAATTGCTAATGCCTCCGCAATCTCCACAGCTACTTCCTTCAGAACACGAGGGTGCATTCCATCTGGTCCGGGAGATTTATCTACCCTTAGACTGAGGGACATGGCAATCGAGATTTCGAGGTGAGACAGTCCAGCTGAAGGATCTCGACCTGAAAGTCGATTTTAAATTTCTCTCCACAGATGCTGCCTGACCCGCTCAGTCCCTCGAGTTTCTTACTCGAGATTCCAGCATCTGCAGTCTCTTAGGCCTCTCTTTTCAGAACTTGTCCCTTTCAGTCCTGCCTCAGACTGAACCAGGCTCTTCTCTCCGGCTTCATTTCTGTTCTGCTTCTTCTTTAGCCCATCACGCCTACCGGGACACAGGCCGCCAACAGCAGCTCGTCAGAGTCCCCTGTCCAGGGCGAAGGTTACCGGCCCTGTGGCTTCTCCTTTCTCCACCCGACTTCAATTGTCTTCCAGGGGAAGGTCCTTCCGATCCCAGGGATGAGGCCTTTGAAGGTTCATTTGACATTTCTGTGCACTGCCATTTTTCGGGACGAGATTGCAAACCCCAGGCCCAACGCCGCCCCTTTCGGAGCCGGGCTCAGGCAGTCCGTGGCCGAGTTTTCATTTCTGTTTTGATCTGTTTAATGTATTGCTGATCTCACCCTGCGATGGAAATTACCACTATTACTTCCCATTGAACACATCCAGCAGCAGAATGTTCATTCCCTGAGCCTGTTCCGACATGCTTAATCTGTTTCTGATCTCTCCCTGATATAGATACAATTCCTCCCTCAGACAGCAACATAATGTTCACTCCCTGAGTCTGTAGCGCGCGTAGTGGACAATCGCGGTACTGCAGGGGATCAGCAGCTCCCCGAAAGTGAAAGCATTCTGAATCAGGAAGTGCTGGGAGTTAACATGGCTTCGAAAGGACCGGCCGAGAGTTTGAGCGAGGAGGTGATTTGTTCCGTCTGCCTGGATTTCTTCACCGATCCGGTTATACTGGAGTGCGGACACAACTTCTGTCGCTCTTGTATCACACGGTGTTGGGAAAGGGAGCAGAGAAACTCCTGCCCGGAATGTAGAGCGGTGTTTGCTGACCGCACCCTCAGGGTGAATCGGGCCTTAGCAAATCTGACACAAAAAGTTCGGAATCTGAGCCTGAGCCCGAAAGGGAAGGAAAGTAAACTTCACTGCGAGGAACATGAGGAAGAACTGAAGCTGTTTTGTGAAACGGACAAGACACTGATCTGTCTGGTCTGCAGAGATGCGCAGGAACACAGAGAGCACCGCTTCATGCCGATTAAAGAAGCTGTTAAAATCTACAAGGTAAAAATAACCCGAATTTGATCTTCACTCTATCTTCCATTCTTCTGCCTGGGACCACAGGAGCCTTCACATCGAACACATCATTCCCCGCAACTTTCACCAACTCCAACGGGATTCTACCACCAAACACATCTCTCCCTCCAACAGCCCTGACCCACCCCTCCACACAACTCTCCGCGCTCTGGAAGGATCGTTCTCTACGTACTGTAACTCCATTATCCACTCACTCCTACCCACTGATCTCCCTCCTGGCACTGACACCTGCAAGCGGGACAAGTGCTACACCTGACTCCTAACCTCCTCCCTCGTCACCATTCAGGGCCGCAAACAGCCCAGTTCCTCCCGTTTCTTCCATGGTCGATTGTCCTCTCGTATTAGATTCCTTCTTCTCCAGCCCTTTACCTCTTCCACCTGTCCCCTCTCAGCTTCTCACTTCATCACCCTCCCCCAAGTTCCCCCTCACGTTGTCTCACCCGTCACCTATCAGCTGGTTCTCATACCCAACCTTTTTATTCTGGCTTCTGTCCCATTCCTTCCCAGTCCGAATGAAGGGTCTCATTCCGAAACACCGACTGTTTATTTCCCCTGAATAGATGCTGCCTGACTCACTGAGTTCCTCCGGCATTTTGTGTGATAATCGGGTTTGATCACCTGTTGCTTTTGATGCATCTTTGTTTCTATTTCTTTCACTCTCTGACTTCCAGGATCAGCTAAAATCTTCCTTAGACTCTCTCACAAAAAAGAAATCAGACTTCCAGAAAAAGGAGCAGCAACAGAAAGAGAAGATTTCCGGAGTTCGGGTGAGGCTTCCTGAGCGGAATTTCTGATATTACTGCCGAGTTTTGCTCCATTTAATGCAGAATAGCCGAGTATCGCAGCTCCAGTGACCTGGGTTCGATCCTGACCTCTGCTGCTGTCTGTGTGGAGTTTGCATGCTCCCCCTGTGACCACGAGAGATTCCGGCACATCCCAAGGACATGACGGATGAATGGCTAATTACCGTTAACCCTGTGAAGGTGGGGTGGGTGTGCGTGAATCGGATGGGAGTTTATGGGTCAATAAGTGAGAATAGGTTTCAGGAAAACGTGAGGGAATGGTGTTGACGGGAATGCACTCAGAAGTAGCATGGACTCTAACAGACCGAACTGAGCGACAAAAGGAAACAGAGCACAGCAATGCAGTATATTAATCTTCACCTTTCATTCGACAGGAACAGTCACACAGCCTTCAGTCCCACGTCACATCACAGTTTGCTGAACTGCGCCAGATTATCACTGAGAAAGAACAAAGCTTACTCAGGGATCTCAGGGAAGAAGAGAAGAGGATTCTCAATCCAATGGAGAAAAATATTCTAGCTCTTCAAGAGAATATAAGGATTATTCAGGAGCAAATCACAAAGTTAAAGGAACAGATGGATCAAAAAGACAGTGTGATGTTTCTCAAGGTGAGGGATTATATTTCAATTTGTTTCTGTCAAAGGGCACTAAATGAACAGTGGTATATTTGAAATAAACACAGCACAGCGGCCAATTCTAACAAACCAATTGCCGCTGCTGGCGACCTCACACAAGTTGTTATACTTGCATGATGCACCCTCCCATCACTCCAATAATGACATTTCAAAATGTCCAAGATACGCTTTCAGTCCTTCATTAGCAAAATACAATCTTGAAGCAATGAAACTTCAGGGTAATTAATTGTAAAGTAAGCTGCAACACAGCGGTCAAGGACAGAATGACATCCGCCCGTCCCCAGCTCAAAACTGCCCAGAACAAAGTACAGATAGGTAACTTTTTCCCTTCGCTTTTACCATGCCTGGGTTGTTGTTGTCCTATAATAATAAGATTATTAAGGGATTGGACACGCTGGAGGCAGGAAGCATGTTCCCGCTGATGGGTGAGTCCAGAACTAGAGGCCACAGTTTAAGAATAAGGGTAGGCCATTTAGAACAGTGATGCGGAAAAACTGTTTCAACAAAGTAACAAGGACTCTTCTTCCAACGGCATCCTGAGTCACTTCCCTTGTCCCGCTCTGCTACTCCTGCCAAAAGACCCCAAACCAGACTACAGTCCGTCACAAATCTCTCTCCGCCCAGCTTCTCTAGAGTGGTGGATATGTGGAATGCTCTGCTCCAGAAGGCAGTGGAGGCCAAGTCTCTGGATGTTTTGAAGATAGTTAGATAGAGCTCTTATAGATAGCTGGGTCAAGGGATATGGGGAGAGGGCATGAACGGGATACTGATGGTGGATGATCAGCCATGATCACATTGAACGGCGGTGTTGGCTAGAAGGGCCGAATGGCCTACACCTGCACCTGTTGTCTATTGTCCCAAAACTGGACTTCCACAACTTCTGTATATCCCAGGACAGAATGCAAATTTCTCTGAAATTATTTACTCTGATCATAACACAGAGCTCCTGACTGTGTCCTTAATTCTACATTAAATACCCTCTAAAACTCTCGTTAACTCCCAGTTCCAGTCACAGGCTGTGAGTGTGTCTGGTGCGGTTGGTGTGAGGGTCTCTCTGTCAATCAGTGAGAACAAAGAATTTGACCCACACATCACACTTATCTTCTGTATCCAGTTTCCATCAGATTAGGGAAACTATTATTGTCTTTTTACTTTTACAGATAACATTCAAATAAACGTTCAACTGTTCAAAACATAACCAGGTCATTCGGCCCATTTTCTCCTCTCAATTTCCCTGCTTCACAATCCTCCACCCACCTACTCACCACAACCAGCAACAATGCCCCGAACTCCCTGGTCCCTCACGTGTTTATCCAGCCTCCCCATTACATTCAATCTCTGCTGTTCCATTTCAGCCACTCCTGTGGCAGCGAGTTCCACACCCTCGTCACTAAATTTCTTGTGGAATTTGTTAAAATCCATCTGGAATTACATCTCCCCACAAGTCTCCCCATAAATAGAGGTACTTCCTCCACCTGCACACAATCACATACATCACTGATCTTAAATTCCTCCATCCTATCAGCCTGACGTCATATCCAGATGAAAATGCACAGCCTGTCCTGTCTTCCCTGTAAGTTTCATCGTCTCAGTAATGGTCTGACATTCAGAAACTTTCCTTGTAAGTTACCCCGTGGTTCTGTATTGTCCGTGTGTGTGAGTAACTGCGAGATTGGGAATTTTCAACACCTTGTAATGATTTGGATGAAATTCAGGACGTGGACAGTAAGTCCAGGTCTAATTGGATTTGTGTTTTATTTATTTCAGCAGGAAGCTCGTCGGAACAGAAGGTAGGACAGGCTCTTTACTGAAACCCTGAATGGATTTGTAAAATAGTTCAGAATAGCAATTTATAACCAGCAGTTTAATATTTACAGGATTAATGATGATATCCAGGAATTGTCAGTGACAGATGAGACCCTACCGGTTGAAAAATTTGATCACCTCTATTTGCTGAACACAGTGCTGAGAGAAACGCTTGATGCTATTAATCGAGGTAAAACTTACAAAGATTCATTTCTCCTTGTTTATGAAGCTCAATTTAGTTCCAATTTGAGGCAAAGATTGTCTGTAATACTGGGCTGAAGGGGAACTGAAGTTTATTTCACATCAACCCCACCGACTGGGAAGCATCACTGTCACATGGTTAGCTGGAGATGTCAGACCCCTGAACACACCAGCACAGGGTCACAATACAACCAATACACGGGAGTGACAGATGAACCACCCTGTCCTGATCCCAGGCAAACGCACTAACACAGCAGGACATGAGTTTGGATCTACCAGATGAACTGGGAATTTAATACTGATGATAATATTGTAGGGAATAAAAGCAGGTATCAGTGTGGTGAGCGGGATTGTCAGGAAAATACACAAGTCCTTCATGTGCCCTGTGAGTGCAGACTCTGACTGACACAGGTCTTCCCCCTTCCGGATCAGCATCTCTCACTGTTGTTAGAGGCAGAAGAGGGGAGTGGTCGTGATCGGGGACTGAATCGCCAGGGGAACAGACAGGAGAATCTATTGATGTGAACGGGACACCCGAATGGTATGTTGCCTCCTGGGTGCCAGGGTCAGGGATGCCTCGAATCGTGTCCGCAGCATTTTAGAGAGGGAGGAAAAGAGCCAGATATTTTGGTAAATTTCTGACAATGACATTGGAAGTAAAAGCAAAGAGGTCCTGAAAAGAATCTGGCTAGCTTGGTAGAAAGCTCAGAAGCAGTACCCCCAGGGTTGTAATTTCTGGATTGCTGCCTGTGCCACGTGCTGGTGAGGGTAGAAACAGGATAATTTGGCAGATAAACATGGCTGAGAAGATGGTGCTGGGGACAGGGATTCAGGTTCTTGGATCATTGGGATCTCATCTGGTGGAGGAATGACCTGCTCAAAAGGGATGGGTCGCACCTCAACCTGAGGGAGAACAATATTCTCACAGAGAGGTTTGATAGAGCTGTCGGAGAGGGTTTAAACTAATTTGGTGGGGTGGGGGGTTGGAAGTGGAATGAAGGGATAGGACTGCTGGTAAAAATGCAAAGATATCGTGCAGTCAGACTGTCAGATAGGGCGGACAGATGAGAGGAGAAAATTGCAGCCAGCAGGGTGAGTATCAGTGCATTAGAGATGCAGAATTAAAAAGGATAGCAGATACAGTACATAAAGTGTTATATCTCACTGCATGGAGTATGAGAAATAAGGTGGTTGATCTTGTTGCACTATTACCGATTGTCAGGTATGATGTTGTGGCCATCACGGAATCGTGGCTGAAGGATGGTTGTAGTTGGGAGCTGAATGTCCAAGGTTACACAATGTATCGGTGGTATAGGAAGGTCGGGTGAGGGGGTGTCGTGGCTCTGCAGGTAAATCAGCAGCAAGATGTGACATAGGATTGGAAGATGTTGAATCTTGTGGGTTGAGGTAAGGAACTGCAAAAGTAAAAATGACACTGACACCAGTCATACACAGGCCTCCCAACAGTCAGTGGGTTGTGGCCCACAGATTACAACTGGAAATAGAAAAGGCTGATGAAAAGGACAATGTTATGATCATCATGGGAGATTTCAACATGCAGGGCAATTGGGAAAATCAGGTTGGTAAAGGATCTCAAGAGAGTGAGTTTGTTGAATGCAATGTGATGGCTTTCTAGAGCAGTTTGTCGTTGAGCCTACTCGGGGAACAGCTCTACTGGATTGGGTGTTATGTATTGAACCAGAGGAGAGTAGTTAAAAGAAACCTTAGGAAGCAGTGCTCACAACATGACTGAGTTCAACTTGAAATTTGATAAGGAGAAAGTAAAGCCTGACATTGTAGTATTTCAGAGGAGTAAAAGAAATTACAGTGGTCTGAGAGAGGCGTTGGCCAAAGCAAATTGGAAGGAGATGCTGGCAGGGATGAGAGCAGAACAGAAATGGTGTCAGTTTCTGGGAAAATGAGGAAGGTGAAGGATAGATGTATTCCAAAAATAAATAAATACTCAAATGGCAAAATAGTAAAACCGCGGCTGACAAGGGAAGACAAGTTAATGTAAAGGCAAAAGAGAGGGAATACAACTAAACACGAAATTAGCAGGAAGACGGAGGATTGGGAAGCTTTTAAATATCTACAGAGAGGAACTGAAAGAATGATTGGGATGAAAAAAATAAACAAGAAATAGATTTGAATTGACTTTATTACTTACATCCTTCAGATACCTGAGGATTAAAATTCTTTATGTTACATCTCCGTCTAAATGAGCAATTTGCAATTGATAGTAATTTATGATAAATAATGTGTACAACAGGCTGGTTAATATAACATAGAAATTCAGTTGAGTCCACATGAGTTAATCAGTCTGATGGCCTGGTTGAAGAAGCTGTCCCGGAGCCTGTTGCTCCTGGATTTTAATCTGTGGTTTAGAATCCAATGTTAGCATTCAATTCAAGGGCTTTAGAATAGCATTCAATTCAAGAGCAGGGATGTGATGCTGAAGCTTTATAAGGCACTGGTGAAGCCTCACCTTGAGTATTGTGAACTTGGGCTCCTCATCTAAGAAAAGATGTCCTGGCATTGCAGAAGGTTCATTTCATAAGGATGATTCCAGGAATGAAAGGGTTCTCATATGAGGAACGTTTGATAGCTCTGTGTCTGTACTCGCTGGAATTTAGAAAGATGAGGGGGAATCTCATTGAAACTTTTCGAATGTTGAAAGTCCTAGACAGAGTAGATGTGGAAAGGATGTTTCCCATGGTGGTGGAGTTTAGGAAAAGAGGGCACAGCCTCAAGACAGAGGGGTGTCTATTTCAAACAGATGCAGAGAAATTTGAGCCAGCGGCTGGTGAATTTGTGGAACTTGTTGTGTGTATTTAAGGCAGAGCTTGATAGGTTCTAGATTGGACACCGTATCAAAGGTTACGCGGAGAAGACCAGGTAGTGGGGCTGAGGAGGAAAAAAAAGGATCAGCCATGATTGAATGGCGGAGCAGATTCGATAGGCAAATGGCCTAATTCTGCTCCTATGTCTTATAGTGATCAGACCACTACATTGAAGCATTGTGAGAATGAGCTCGGACACACCAACACGCATTGACATGGGTCAAGATTTCATCTCGGGAGAAGCACACACAGCATAACCGGCCTGGCAAAGCTCCCTCACACACATACACAGGAAGGACTCCGGGGTGAGATTCCTCAGGAGGATGATCTGGGAGGGTTTGACGGATGTTGAACTCACGGTTCACTTCATCAATCTGCAAGACTAAGATGTCTTCTTGAGCATGGCCCATTTGTGTGTGTTTGCCCCCCCCCCCCATCCCTCTAACCATTTCCCATCTGTGTACCTGCCCAAATTTATTTTAAAATATTTTATTTTTACCTGTTTCTACAGCGTCTGAGGGCAAATTCCATTTACCAACCTCCCTCTCTGTGAGAATGTTACCCGATAGACCACTCAGAAAAATTTCCCGTCTCACTTTCAATCTGAGGCGTCTGGATCTGTACTCCCATTTCTTGGAAAAAGAAACGTTATTTAAGCCCCTTATGAATTATTTACCTCGATAAGGGGTCATACCTGAACATCCTACACTACAGCTGAATAGCCCAAGCCCCCGGTCCTGGTAACATCCTCCTGAAGCCTCCTGTCCAGTGTAATGACATCCTCCCCATATTCGGGAACCGGAAATGCAGACAATGCTCCAAGTGTGGTCTATCATCGACATCAAAGGCCTTGGTGAATTTCATGTGGACAGTGTGGAACAGGCTGATGAATACAGGACTAAATGTGTTTTTTTAGATTGGGACAAGAAGGGCGGCGTGGGAGCTAAATTCTGAAGGAAGGAAGTTTTTTTAATTCTGATTCTGATTCTGATTAGAGAAAATGAAGAGATGATAGACAGGAGCTACAGGGAGGTAGTCATCCTAGGCTACAGGGGTCAGAAAACTGGGTGACTGTCAGGAGAGGGAAGGGAAATGCCTGGATAGTGGAGAGCACCCCTGTGGCTGCCCCCCCAGCAACAAGTATATCGTTTCGGATGCTGTTGAGGGGGATGACCTGACAGGGGACGGCCACGGTGACCGGGTCTCTGGCACTGAGCCTGGCGCTGTTGTGCAGGAGGGAAGGAGGGAGAAGAGGAATGCGGTAGTCATAGGGGATTCCATAGTCAGGGGAACAAAGAGGAGATTCTGTGAGCCTGGTAGAGATACCCGCATGGTGTGCTGCCTCCCAGGTGCCAGGGTACGGGATGTCTCGAATCGGGTCCAGGATATTCTGAAGGGAGAGGGCGAGCAGCCAGCTGTCTTGGTACATGTTGGTACCAATGACATAGCGAGGAAAACGGAGGAGGTCCTGAAGAGAGATTTCCAGGAGTTAGGAATGAAGCTGAGAAGCAGGACCTCCAGGGTAGTAATCTCAGGATTGCTACCTGTGCCACGTGCTAGCGAGGGCAAGAATAGTAGGATCAGGCAGATGAATGAGTGGCTGAGAGACTGGTGCAGGAGGCATGGCTTCAGATTCTTGGATCATTGGTATCTCTTCAGGGGGAAGTATTACCTGTTCAAAAAGGATAGAGATACCCGCATGGTGTGTTGCCTTCCATGTGCCAGAGTACGGGTTACACCTGAACCCGAAGGGGATCAATATCATAGCGGGAATGTTTAATAGAGCTGTTAGGGAGGGTTTAAACTAATTTGGCAGGGGGATGGGAAACTGGAATGATAGAGCGGAGGAGGGGGAAAACAGAAATAAATCTCAGATAGTGAGCAGTCAAGATGTCAGGAAGGACAGGCCGGTGATGGAGCAAATTTGCAGCCAATGGGATGAGTTGCAGTGCAGTCAAAACAAAAAGTACCAAATACTGGACTTAAGGTGTTATACTTAAATACACACAGCATAAGGAATAAGGTGGATGATCTTGTCATACAGTTACAGATTGGCAGGTATAATTTTGTGGCCATCACTGAGATGTGGCTAAAGGATGCATGTCTCTGAGAGCTGAACATCCAAGGATACACGGTGTATCGGAAGGATAGGCAGGTAGGCAGAGGGGGTGGCGTGGCTTTATTGGTAAGAAATGATATTAAATCATTAGAAAGAGGTGACATAGGATCGGAAGGTGCAGAATCTTTATGGGTTGAGCTAAGAAATCACAGGGGTAAAAGGACCCTGATGGCAGTTATCTACAGGCCTCCTAACAGCTGCAGTGAGGTGGACTACAAATTACAACAGGAAATAGAAAAGGCTTGCCAGAAGGGCACTGTTATGATAATTGTGGGGGATTTTAACATGCGAGTGGATTGGGAAAATCAGGTCGACACTGGATCTCAAGAGAGAGAATTTGTAGAATGTCTACGAGATGGCTTTTCAGAACAGCTTGTTGTTGAGCCCACTAGGGGATCAGAGGTACTGGATTGGATATTGTGTAATGACCCAGAGGTGATTAGAGAGATTGAGGTGAAGGAACCGCTAGGAGGCAGTGATCGTAACATGATTGAGTTCACTGTAAAATTTGAGAAAGAGAAGCTGAAATCCGATGTGTCAGTATTTCAGTGGAGTAAAGGAAATTACAGTGGCACGAGAGAGGTACTGGCCAAATTTGACTGGAAAGGGACACTAGCGGGAGGACGGCAGAGCAGCAGTGGCTGGAGTTTATGCGAGAAGTGAGGAAGGTGCAAGACAGATATATTCCAAAAAAGAAGAAATTTTCGAATGGAAAAAGGATGCGACCGTGGCTGACAAGCGAAGTGAAAGCCAAAGTAAAAGCAAAGGAGAGGGCATTCAAGGAAGCAAAAATTAGTGGGAAGTCAGAGGATTGGGAAGGTTTTAAAAGCTTACAAAAGGAAACTAAGAAGGCCATTAAGAGGGAAAAGATGAACTATGAAAGGAAGCTAGCAAATAATATCAGAGAAGATACTAAAAGCTTTTTCAAGTATATAAAGAGTAAAAAACAGGTGAGAGTTGAGAAAGGACCAATAGAAAATGATGCTGGAGAAATTGTAATGGGAGATAAGGAGATGGCTGAGGAACTGAACGAGTATTTGCATCAGTCCTCACTGAGGAAGATATCAGCAGTATACCGGACACTCAAGGGTGTCAGGGAAGAGAAGCGTACGCAGTCACAATTACGACAGAGAAAGTACTGAGGAAGCTGAATAGTCTAAGGGTAGATAAATCTCCAGGACCAGATGGAATGCACCCTTGTGTTTTGAAGGAAGTAGCTGTGGAGATCGCGGAGGCATTAGCAATGATCTTTCAAAAGTCAATAGATTCTGGCATGGTTCCGGAGGAGTGGAAGATTGTAAATGCCACTCTGGTATTTAAGAAAGGGGCAAGGAAGCAAAATGTAAATTATAGACCTGTTAGCTTGAGAAATGGTTGGGAGGTTTCTGGAGTCAATTGTCAAGGATGAGGTTACGGAGTCATATGACAAGATAGGCCGAACTCAGCATGGTTTCCTTAAAGGAAAATCCTGCCTGACAAACAAGATAAGAGCCCATGGAATTACGGGAAATTTACATATGTGGATAGATCGTTGGCGGATTGGCAGGAAACAGAGAGTGGGAATAAAGGATCCCATTCTGGTTGTCTGCCGGTTACCAGTGGTGTTCCACAGGGGTCCTTGTTGGGGCCGTTTCTTTTTACGTTGTATATCAACGATTTGGATTATGGAATAGATGGCTTTGTGGCTAAGTTTGCTGATGATACAAAGATAGGTGGAGGGGACGGTAGTGCTGAGGAAACAGAGAGTCTGCAGAGAGACTTGGATAGATTAGGAGAATGGTCAAAGAAGTGGCAAATGAAATACAATGTTAAAAAGTGTATGGTCATGCACGTTGGTAGAAGAAATAAACGGGCTGACTATTATTTAAATGGAGAGAGAATTCAAAATTCTGAGATGTGTTACGAACCCCGTAACTGGGTCACTTTCCAGCAAAGATAGAGAGGTCGGTTGAAGTCTGATGGTACTATTTTTAACAGTATTTATTGGTAAAAATACACAAAAATAATATCAATGCAAACATACAGATAATATACGTCGTCAATACTAAATCTAAAAGTGCGGGTATAATAATAATCAATAAGAAATAACTATCGTTGTCTAGGGGATAATGTATTGTCCGATGGAAATATAAAAGTCACTCAGTTCATGCAGGCTTCAGCATTTGGTTGGAGTCAAGAGAGAGTTTTTAGAAACTTGCCAGCTTTTCCTTTTTATGATGCCGATCCTTCGAAATTTCGTTGGTGGCCTCTTCTTTAGCGAAGCCGTTCTTCCGTGGTAAGGCCCCAATCCCAGGCAACGGGAAAGGACGCACGCGAGCCCTCCACCGGCTGTCGCTATTAAACGCTGTCACGGGATTTCTAACATTTCTCCTGGAGCATCTCAAGGGGTTGTTTCCCAGACCCGCTTTTATCCTTACTCAGATGTCAGTCAGGTTGGGATGATGCAATCCCTCAATCAGCCCACTCCGGTCATTCCCTGAGGGCTTCAATGAATAGTACAGTACTCAATACACAATTCCGTCTCCAAGAGACAATGGCCGTTATTCGTGGCTTTGTCTTGCTGAGGGGCCAGGACACATTGCAAAAACCTTGAGGATTCTCTCTCATTTCCTGGGTCCCAGACCCGAATTAAAAGCCAGCTTGCGATTCTCAAGAAGGAGGGGACGAATTTGTACCCTTCGGCCCGTGAGAGTTGTTGCACATTCGGAACAGATGCAATGGGACTTGGGAGTGCTCATGCAGGATACCCTTAAGGTTAACCTCCAGGTTGAGTCGGTGGTGAAGAAGGCGAATGCAATGTTGGCATTCATTTCTAGAGGAATAGAGTATAGGAGCAGGATGTGATGTTGAGGCTCTATAAGGCAATGGTAAGACTTCACTTGGAATACTGTGTGCAGTTTTCGGATCCTTATTTAAGAAAGGATGTTATGAGGTTTTATAAGGCATTGGTCAGACCACACTTGGAGTATCGTGAGCAGTTTTGGGTCCCTTCTATTGGAAAACGTACTGGCATTGGAGGGGGTCCAGAAGATTCACAAGAATGATTCCGGGAATGAAAGAATTAACATATGAGGACTGTCTGATGGTTCTGGGCCTGTACTCACGGCAGTTTAGAGGAATGTCTGATTTTTTATCTCCATCAACCCTATTCTCCCGCCTCCTCCCCATAACATTGGAGACACTGACCAATCAAGAAGTTTACTTATTAACTTCTGCTTTAAAAATCAAACATGAGAAACTCTGCAGATGCTGATAATCCAAGCTACACAGGTCCTGATGAATGGTCTCGCCAGTTCTCTCTGACACCTGTCGGGAGAGAGTTGATGTTGGGAGGATGTGGGTGGGTCGAGAACGGTAAGCACAGCCTTGGACTATAGGGATGTCCATTTAGGACAGAGATGAGGAGGAATTCCTTTATCCACAGGATAGTGAATCTGCCACAGGCAGCTGTGGAGGCCAAATAATTGAGTATATTTAAAGCAGAGTAACACACACAAATTGTTGGGGGAACAGCAGGCTGGGAAGTTTCTACGGAAAAGAGTAAACAGTCGACGGTTCAGACTGAAACACTTCATCAAGACCTGTGTTGCTTAAGGGTTCCTGCAAATTCATCCCCTGTCCTAATGAGGGGCTGCGGGGGATGGGGTTGTGGGAAAGGGGACAAAGTCATCCTCATCTGCCATCTTTGCCCCCTCTAGCTTCTCATTACGTCTACACACACAGTTCACCCACGGGGTTTCCACCTCTCCCCCTCCTGGTTCAATCTGCCATTCATTTCTCCCCTACTGGTTCCCATTATCACCTCCTTTACTGTCTCAAACCATCACACTCCCCCACTACACACTCACAAATGAATGTGAACATTGTATGACGGGCCTGTTCCTGTGCTGTACTGCTCTATGTTCTCTGTTCCCAGTTTCGAAGAATGAGAGGAGATCTCATGGAAACACAAAATTCTTTCAGGGGTCAACAGGCAGGAGTGAGGGAGGATGTTTCCCCTGTCTGAGGAGTCAAGGGCCAGGGGTCTATCTGCTCACCGTCCAGCATAAAACCCCTGGGGAGACATTAATTGTCCATCCGCTTTTGTCGGGTCAAACAACGGGAAAGGTTCGTGTCGGCCACCCGACCGCGCCTGAGGCCCAGTGGCCTTTCCCGGATCCCCGGGTCCGCGCTGCCCGAGTCTCCCCCCGATCCCCGGGGCCGTGCTGCCCGAGTCTCCCCCCGATTCCTGGGGGCCGCGCTGTCCGAGTCTCCCCTCGGTCCCCGGGGCCGCGCTGCCCGAGTCTCCCCCCGAACCCCGGGGCCGCGCTGTCCGAGTCTCCCCTCGGTCCCCGGGGCCGCGCTGCCCGAGTCTCCCCCCGATCCCCGGGGCCGCGCTGTCCGAGTCTCCCCCCGATCCCCGGGGCCGCGCTGTCCGAGTCTCCCCCCGATCCCCGGGGCCGCGCTGCCCGAGTCTCCCCCCCGATCCCCGGGGCCGCGCTGCCCGAGTCTCCCCCCGATCCCCGGGGCCCCGCTGCCCGAGAATCCCCCCGATCCCCGGGGCCCCGCTGCCCGAGTCTCCCCCCGATCCCCGGGGACTCTCTAATTCTCTGCTTCTCCCCCCAGTCTCTGTCACCCTGGATGTGGAAACGGCGAGTCCGTATCTCGAGGTGTCTGAGGATCGGAAGAGTGTGAGATGTACCGGAACCCGGAGGAATCTCCCTGACACCGGGAAGAGATTCACATTCTGGGTTTGTGTGCTGGGATCGGAGGGATTCACATCGGGGAGACATTACTGGGAGGTGGAGGTGACGGGGCATCGGTTCTGGTGGCTGGGAGTCGCCGCAGAGTCTGTGGAGAGGAAGAGAGGGGTCAGTCTGAGTCCGGAGACCGGATTCTGGGTCATCGGGCGGGATGATGACGTGTTACATCGGGATTGTGACGTGGACCGTGATCTCCCCTCCCCCGAGTCCCGTCTCGCTGCCGGTCCCATCCCCGGGAGGGTGGGAGTTTATCTCAGTTACGAGTCCGGGACAGTTTCATTTTACAACCCCAAGACCAAGTCCCATCTCCACACCTTCACTGGGAACAAATTCACGGAGAAACTTTATCCTTTCTTCGTGACTGGGGATGAAAACCAGTGGCTGAGAATCTGCTCCGGTTCCGCTCCGGGTCTGTAAACGGGTCGGGTCCCGGGACCGGCGTCAGGAGTAAAGTCCCTGTAAATATAAATGTGCGGAGAGTGCAGCTAAATACGTGGCTAAGGAGATGGTGCAGGAGGGAGGGCTTCATGTTTCTGGCCAATTGGGCTTTGTTCCCGGGAGGGTGGGGCCTATTCCGACAGGTCGGTTTGCCCCTGAACTGGAGGGGGATTAACATCCTTGTGGGTAGATTTGCCAGTGCTGCTCGGGGGGGGGGAGGGGGTGTTAAAAAGATTTGCAGAGGGAGGGGAACCAGAGTGTTAGAGCAGATAGTGAGGTGGAGGAGGATAAAGGTCATGTAAGGACTGCGTGTATAGACAGAAATCAAAGGTTTGTACATTAGGTTGTAAATTAATTTTCAGAGCTTTAGAAATTGTAGAAAATAAAGATTTCCAAAAAGATTTTGATGAAGAACATGACCAGAACATATGTGAAAAAGTGGCTACTTCAGTTTTACACCTATCGCAATAATTGTCTATGTTAGAAAATATGTTGGATAGTCTCTCCTTTGTTAAATAGTAACAGTGAACAATTTTAAATTGAATTAAACACTGATTGGCACATATCAAAGTGGAATTGACCATCTTCATTAACAAAGGTCATATTAAGTTCTCTCTCCCAAACTTGTTTAATCTTTAGTGATTAAGGGGATCTGTTTTTTTTTGCAGATTATTTATTTTTATTATCATTTATTTTGTGATGGTCCATTTATGACTTTTGAAGAGTTAATTAGCAAATAATCTTTCTCTCATACACACGTACTGCAATATCTTCAGGTCAGACATGTTTTACAAAAATAATTATCTAAGTTTCCAGATATGAATACATTAATACAAAAAGATAACCTCTCACCTGAGGTTTATACATGATAGAAATATTCCTTGTTTCAGACATGATAGATGGGGAGGGATGAAAGGGGGAGGAGTGGCATTACTCGTCAGGGAAAATATCATAGCTGTGCGTAGACAGGACAGACCGGAAGGTTTGTCTACAGAGGCCATATGAGTGGAGCTGAGGAACGGGAAAGGTGTGACCACACTAATAGGGGTGTATTATAGACAGCCCAATAGTCAGAGAGAATTGGAGGAGCAAATCTGTAGAGAGATAGTAGACCAATGTAAGAAACAGGAAGTTGAAATAGTAGGAGATTTTAACTTTCCACATATTGACTGGGACTCCCTAACTGTAATAGGACTAGATGGCTTGGAGTTTGTGAAATGTTTTCAGGAAAGTTTTCTAAATCAATAGAGGTACCTACGAGAGAGGATGCAATACTTGATCTCCTATTAAGAAACCAGACAGTCAGGTGACAGAAGTATGTGTAGGCGAACATTTTGGGTCCAGTGACCATAATGTCATCAGTTTCAAGTTAATTACGGATAAGGATGGGTCTGGTCCTCGAATTGAGGTTCTAAATAGCAGAAGGGCTAATTTTGTGGAAATGAAAAAAGATCTAGGAAGAGTGGATTGGGATAAGTTTTTTTTTTCCTGACAAGGATGTGTTCAGTAAGTGGAAGGCCTCCAAATGTGAAATTTTGAGGGTGCAGAGTTTGCATTTTCCTGCTAGGATTAAAGACAAAGTTAACAGACATAGGGAACCTTGGTTTTCAAGGGATATTGGTGATCTGGGTAAGAAAAAGAGAGAAGTGTATAGCAGGTAGAGGCAACAAAGAGCAAATGAGTTACTTAAAGAGTATAGAAAACGTAAGAAAATACTAAAGAAGGAAATTAGGAAGGAAAAAAAGAAGACATGAGGTGGCTTTGGCAGATAATGTGAAGGAAAACCTGAAGGGTTTCTACAAGTATATTAAGAGTAAAAGGATAGTAAGGGACAAAATTGGTCTCCAAGAAGATCAGAGTGGTCGTCTATGTGTGGAGCCTCACGAGATGGGGGAGATCTTAAACAGTTTTTTTGCATCAGTATTTACTCAGGAAACTGGCATAGTGTATATAGAAGAAAGGGAAACAAGCAGTAGTGTCATGGAAAATTTGTAGATTAAAGAGGAGGAGGTGCTTGCTGCCTGACAGCGCATAAAGGTAGATAAATCCCCCGGGCCTAACTTGATATTTCCTCGGACCTTGAGAGAGACTAGAGTAGAAATTGCAGGGGCCCTGGCAGAAATATTTAAAATGTCCTCAGCCACGGGTGCAGTGCCGGAGGATTGGAGGGTAGCTCTTGTTATTCCATTGTTTAAAAAAGGCTCCAATAGTAAACCAGGTAACTACAGGCCAGTGAGCCTGACATCAGTAGTATGTAAATTATTGGAGGATGTTCTGAGAGATCGGATTTACAAGTATTTGGACAGCCAAGGGCTGATTCAGGACAGTCAGTATGGCTTTGTGCATGGTAGATCGTGTTTAATGAATCTCGAAGAGTTTCTCGAGGAAGTTATCAACTAAGTAGGTGAAGGAAAGGCTGTGGATGTTGTCCACATGAACTGTAGTAAGGCCTTTGACAAGGTCCCAGATGAGAGGTTAGTTCAGAAAGTTCAGACATGAGGTATCCATGGAGAGGCTGGAGAGATTGAAAGAGTTCAGAGATTTACTAGGATGTTGCCAGGTCTTCAGGAGTTGAGTTACAGGGAAAGATTGAACAGGTTAGGACTTTATTCCTTGAAGCGTAGAAGAATGAGGGGAGATTTGATAGAGGTTTACAAAATTATGTGGGGTATAGATAGTAAATGCGAGTAAGTTCTTTCCATTTAGATTAGGAAAGATAAATATGAGAGGACATGGTTTTAGGGTGAAAGGGGAAAGGATTAGGGGGAACATTAGGAGGATCTTCTTCACTCAGACAGTGGTGGGAGTGTGGAACGAGCTGCCATCTGACATGGTAAATGCAGGCTCACTCTTAAGTTTTAAGAATAAATTGGATTGATAACTGGATGGGAGAGGTCTGGAGGGTTATGGACTGGGTGCAGGTCAATGGGACGAGCGGAATAAAGTTTCCGCACAGACTAGAAGCGCCAAATGGCCTGTTTTCTGTGCTGTAGTGTTCTATGGTTCTATGGAGTGAAATAAACACGACATAAGAATTGTCGATCGATTAATTTTAACTCGTTCACCGCATCCGTCAACCGAACAGAAACACCGGGGATTCAGCAGCAGTTGCTGGCGGCGGGTCCTGAGCTCCCCCGGGTCCTAAAGTCCACCCGTAATGAGACAGGTTAAATGGGACAAGTGGGGGCGGTGCTGACCAGAAAAGACAGTGAAGATTATTCATTAAGTTCATCTGCCATTTCTTTGTCCCCCATTACTACTTCACCAGCATCATTTTCCAGTGGTCCAGTATCAACTCTCATCTCCCTTTCACTCTTCATGTAACTGAAAACTAAACTTTTAGTATACTGATTTATATTATTGGCCAGTTTGCCCTCATATTTCGTCTTGACCATTCTTACGGCTTTTTTCATTGCCTTTTGTTGGATTTTAAGAGCATCCCAATAATCCAACATCCCACTCACCTTTGCTACCCTATATGTCATTTCCTTAGGTTTAACACAATTATTACATGCCTTTTCCAGCTCAAACTATGACTTGATTTAAAGTCAGTCCCATAATTTAATAGTTTTAATCTGAAAACTATCTACCCTCGCAAAGATTGTACTGAAGACTGCATTTGATTTTTCTTCAGCCTTATACGCTTCACATTGAAATAGTATGTGTTTCGACAGTTTCATAATGACAAAATGTACACGACACAGAATGAAGTTTTCCAATTAGTTACAAGGCATAATTAAGCATAGTGTGGACATTTCTATGTCATGTCAATATCATTCCTTCCCTTGTTTTAAGCCCTTCTTCTATAAACCCAACAGGTTTATGTATTCTGTAAAGGTGTCTGTCCTTACGTCCATTATCCTACATCTTGCCATAAGCCCCTAATTCTTAACACTACCAACCCTTTAGCTTCTAATTTGCTAAGTGGAAGGTCTATATCCACAGCTTAACATTTAATAGCTTTTGGTGCTAAACAGTCAACATCATCATTTCCCTCAACAGTGTGATGTGCAGGGCCCATAATGTGCAGACATATAAATCAAACTTTATCTATGAAATACCGTTTGACAAATTTCCAACAGTCAATCTGACCTACTGCCAGAATGACCTGTTTAAGACTCATCAAAACTGACATGTATTCTGAGCAAATTATAAGGACCAATTTCCTCCACCCACTGTAAGCCTAAACTGTTGGGAAAGAATTCTGCTTTCTATGCTGATAAATGGCTATAAGTCATTTCTTTATCATTACCTGCAATTCAGGCACACAAAAACAGCAACACCAACATCCCCAGTTAACATCTTTTGATTCATCTGTAAAAATGGTTACTGTATGATAATAACTTTCATTAATATTATAATGAACCAACAGACTCTCAGGCAGAACCGAATCCGATCGTGTAACATAAAATCAACTGAAGTCATTGGAAAAAACAAGGTGGGGTTACAGAGAAAGCTACAGTGGGACATATTGTATCATCAAGTACACCCGTATTCCCAGCGTGATAAGAACCCAGCCACACAGAACAAAAAACACTCTTCTTGTGATGTCCCCAACCGTCCTCCAGCACACCTTTAACAGGATGATCATTTCCTTGCCCGGCAAATTAATCCAGTATGTTGACATCAACTTGAACCTCTGTTACTTTGAGGGCAATTGTCCCATTGCAATCAGTAAAGCCAAAACAGGAGACAACATTACTGCAACAGAACACAATCTTAAAGTCTGTAATTGTATCACATACAAACATTTTTAATTTGAATATGAAGGTGATCCATAAGCCACACAGACATAATCAAGAACAGATCAAATTAAACAAATATAATTGGTCAACAAAGATTTTCATGTTGCACCCAAGAATACCCACATAGATGTCTGAGGAGATTTAAAGCTCCTTTACATTTATCAATTATTTTACTGATAGGTGCTTCCACGTCAGCTTATTATCCATCCAGATACTGAGAAATCTTACCTCTGACACTTCCACAAGATATTAATGACATAATTTAAAATCAAGTGCAAGTCTATTATTGCTGTTTGTAAACCACATAATGTGTTTTAACGACTAAACGCTTAAAATCCTCATCAATCTGCCCACTGTTTGACCTATTAATTGTAAATTGCAATTAATACCTCTAATCCATAAAGCTACGTCATCTGTATATTGTGATTTACCCAGGGTATACCATTTTCCCATCTCAGAGAAAATATCGTTAATCATAATATTAAATAATGAAGGGCTACAGATACTGCCCTGTGGGATCCCATTCTCTACCTCATAGAAACACAAACATAACATGCCGACCGGTACTTGCACAGTCCGTCCAAATAAAAAACTCAGACAAATTATACAATGTCCCCCTCACTCCTAATTTAATCAAAAGTCCTTTCTTCCATATCACTTCCCTTTTCAGTATCAAGAAATACTGTTATTACAACATCTTTATTTAATTGTGTTTTCCGAATATCATCTTCCAAATCTAAAACTGAATCTAATGTCATTTCACCCTTCCAAAATCCACTCTAATAAAACACTTTATCACCACTCTTTCCAAAATATTACTCAAGCGCTTGATTACCATACATTCCATAAGTTTACATACATGAGACATTCACGATATAGGCCCATAACTGGAAGGATCAGATGGGGATCTGCCAGGTTTTAGAATTGGCACTACTATTTCCATTTTCCATGAGGAAAGTAGATGCACAATTCAAACATTTAATATTTTCACAAAAGCGAATTAGAAACAATTACAATTTCAAATATCACTCTTTCCTGGGAACACCTGACCTGCATTATTAATAGACGTCTTAAATTCATACAAAGAAATCTCTCCATCAGTGATACTATCATTACTACAGCTGACTTCCAGCACATCAGGGTATTCACTGAAAAACATCTCCCTACATTGTTTAACTTCTTCACTTAAATTATCCTGATTATGAATCTCAGCAAATGACCCAGCCAGTAACACAACCTTCCCTGTTTCAGTAACAATCATTTTGCCCTCATTAATCAACACTGGAATATTATGATCCCCACAAAACCGCCATTTTCTAAATCATGTCCCAAACAATTCCAAGTTTGATATCCCTTCCAATATTATCTCCATATAACCTCCAGTAAATCACCTACTTCCTCACCACGGCCATTGCCCTTTTATTGTTAATAATGTAACTCGGAGACTGATGTATCATCACATAAAAACTCACATTTCTCCCAATTTGCTTCCTGTCCCGTGAAAATCCAAATCCAAACTCATAAAGACAGGAAGGCTGACTGACGTTCACATAAACTAATCACCCTCCGAGTTCCCATTTGAGCGACAGACATTACAGCCAATGACAGCAGGGGTCATTGTTAATTCTGAGCTACGATAGGCTGGAGGAAATCATGATCAGCCCCTCTTCCGCTCCATCGCCATGGCGGAGCTCTGCGATTTGCTTCTGCCGGTGTCGCCGGCCTCGGCGCCCACAAGGACGGGTGTGATTCCCCTTCGCGCCTCGGTGGGTCTGTTTCGGTGACGTCTGTGGTGGCTGACGGAACATGCTTTGACAGGGAGCGAGCGAGGACCAATGACTACAATTCCCAGAAGGCCCCACTGATGACATTGTGGTGTTGTTTAGGGGTAAGGTATAAAAGCAAAATGGAGGAAAATGTAATGCATTACGTTTTCTGTACTGTGTCGTGCCTTCAATGAAAAATTAAATTAAAAGAGAGATTCCAGCGAGAAACAGATAGAACAATACAGCACAGTACAGGCCCTTCGGCCCACAATGTTGTGCCGACCCTTAAACTCTGCCTCCCTCAGCTTAAATTCCTCCATATATCTGTCTAGTAGACTCTTTAACTTCACTAGTGTATCTGCCTCCACCACTGACTCGGGCAGTGCACTCCATGCACCAACCACTCTCCCAGTATAAAATCTTCCTCTAATATCCCCCTTGAACTTCCCTCCCCTTACCTTAAAGCCATGTCCTCTTGTATTGAGCAGTGGTGCCCTGGGGAAGAGGCGCTGGCTGTCCACTCTATCTATTCCCCTTAATATCAACTATACCGCTATCATTTCTCCTCTCATCCTCCTTCTCTCCAGAGAGTAAAGCCCTAGCTCCCTTAATCTCTGATCATAATCCATACTCTCTAAAGCAGGCAGCATTCTAGTGAATCTCCTCTGTACCCTTTCCAATGCTTCCACATCCTTCCTATAGTGAGGTGACCAGAACTGGACAGAGTACTCCTTGTGTGGCCCAACCAGAGTTTTATAAAGCTGCAACATTACATCGCGACTCTTAAACTCTTAAATCCCTCGACTTATAAAAGCTAACAACCCGTAAGCTTTCTTAACTACTCTGTCTACCTGTGAGGCAACTTTCAGGGATCTGTGGACGTGTAGCCCCAGATCCCTCTGCTCCTCCACACTTCCAAGTATCCTGCCATTTACTTTGTACTCTACCTTGGAGTTTGTCCTTCCAAAGTGTACCAGCTCACACTTCTGCAGGTTGAACTCTATCTGCCACTTCTCAGCACTCTCCTGCATCCTATCAATGTCTCTCTGCAATCTTTGACAATACTTTTCACTATCCACAACACCACCAACCTTTGTGTCTTCTGCAAACTTGCCAACCCATCCTTCTTCCCCCACATCCAGGTCATTAATAAAAATCACGAAAAGTAGGGGTCCCAGAACTGATCCTTGTGGGACACCACTAGTCACAACCCTCCAATCCGAATCTACTCCCTCCACCACAACTCTCTGCTTTCTGCAGGCAAGCCAATTCTGAATCCACCTGGTCAAACATCCCTGGATCCCATGCCTTCTGACTTTCTGAATAAGCCTACAGTGTGGAACCTTATCAAATGCATTACTAAAATCCATGTAGATCACATCCACTGCACTACCCTCATCTATATGCCTGGTCACCTCCTAAAAGAACTCCATCAGGCTTGTTAGACACGATCTGTCCTTCAGAAAGCCATGCTGACTATCCCTGATCAGGCCATGATTCTCTAAATGCCAATAAATCCTATCTTTGTGAATCTTTTCCAACAGCTTTCCCACCATAGATGTAAGGCTCAATGGTCTATAATTATCCAGACTATCCCTACTACCCTTTTTGAACAAGGGGACAACATTCGCCTCCCTCCAATCCTCCGGGACCATTCCCGTGGACAATGAGGACATAATGATCCTAACCAGAGGCTCAGCAATCTATTTCCTCGCCTCGGATGCAGAACTGGGAAGTGGCAGAGGGAGTTCAACACAGATGAAGAGGTTCATTTCTGCAGGTCAAATTTAAACACAGAATAAAATATTAATGGTAAGACTCTTGGCAGTGTGGAGGGTCAGAGAGATCTTGGGGTCCATGTCCATATGACTTTCAAAGCTGCTGTGGAAGTTGGCAGTGTTGTTAGGAAGGCGTCTGGTGTGATGGCCTTCATCAACCGTGGGATTGAGTTCAAGAGCTGTGAGGTGATGTTGAAGCTATATTTCTCCTAACCTGTACATAAGTAATTGTAATAAGATGATGAGAGGCTTTGACCATGTGGATAACCAGAGGCATTTTCCCATGCTTGAAGTGACTAACATGAGGGGACGTAGTTTTAAGCTGCTCGGAAGTCGGTACTGAGGGAATGTCAGGGGTAAGTTTCTTACACAGAGAGTCGTGGGGGCATGGAATGCACTGCCTGCAGCGATGGTGGAGGTGGATACAATAGGATATTTTAAGAGACTCTTAGATAGGTTCATGGAGCTTAGAAACATAGAGGGATATACGATCAGGAAATCCTAGGCAGTCTCTAGAGTAGGTTACATGGTCGGTACAACATTGTGGGCTGAAGAGCCTGTCATGTGCTGTAGATTTCTGTGTTCTGTGTCAAAGACAGGCAGAGGGATTAGTTTAAATGGACAGGAGGACAGCATGGAAAGGTTGGGCCGAAGGGCCTGTGTTAGTGCCGTAAGGGAGGGGTTCTGTCCCAACCATCGACTCTATTCCCCTCAACAGATGCTGCCTGACTTGACAACGTTCTTGAAAAGTTACATTCAGTTCCGCTTAGCATTCTGTACAAAGGATGTTTTGTGCTGGAAGAGTGCAGAGGAGATTCATCATGATTGAGGGGGCTTCTGTTCCTAAGTCCATAAGGCATAGGAACAGAATTAGGCCATTCAGCCCATTGAGTCAGCCACCTTTCCATCATGGCTGATCCCAGATCGCACTCAATTCCAGATATCTGACCTCCCGCCATATCCTTTGATGCCTTGACCGATCAGGAAACGATCAACTTCCGCCTTGAATATACCCACACACTCGACCTCCACCGCAGTCTGTGGCAGAGCATTCCACAGATCCAATACACCTTGGCTAATAAAAAAAATAAGCTGCTTACCTCTGTTTGAAAATGTGGCCCCTCGACTTTGTGGCTTTGCCCCACCACAGGAAATACCTTCTCCACATCCACCTTATCCAGTCCTTTCAACATTCGGTAAGTTTCAATGAGATGCCCCCGCATTTTTCTGAGTTCCAGTGAGCACAGGGTCAAAGCTGCCAAGTGCTCCTCATATTTTAACCCCTTCATTCCCGAAATCATCTTTCTGAACCTCCTCTGAACTCTCTCCAATGACAACACATCCTGTCTGAGATGTGGGGCCCAACACTGTTGACAATACTCCAAGTGTGGCCTGACTCGTGTCTTATAAAGACATTATCTCGTTGCTGTTGTATTCATGGGGCGAGATTGGACTGTGTTGATCTACAGGGGGACCTTGGAATCCGAGTTCATAACTCCCAGATAGTGGTTCCATTGTCAGGCAGGTATGTTGCAGTTGTATAAATCTCTAGGTTAACCACATCTGGAGAATTTCATTCGAAGACAGGAATAATGTGGAGATTTTGGATGGTGAGTGGAAGACGCTTAACAGGATGCTGCCTGGATAAAGTGAGAATGGACAATCTCGGGGAATTTTCTCCGGCGTGGCAGAGGCTGAGGGAGGTCCGACAGATGTTTACAGGAATGTGAGAGGCACAGACAGAGTGGACAGCCGAGATTTTTTCTCCAAGGAGGAAATGTCCAATGCCAGTGGGCATGCACTTCAGGCGAAAGGGGGAACACATCCTCATTGGTCCTTTTTGCACTATTGAAGTATTTTGTAACTTAGTGTAATTTTGTATCTTTTCTCTGCATAGTTGCTGTTGGAAAAAAAACAATTAGAAAAGACAATGATGTTAAAAACCTGACTCAGGATGTTTAAAGGAGATTTGCGTATCAAGTTTTGTTTTTCATCCCCATAGTGGTGGGTGTCTGGAGTGAATATTGGGTGGTGGTGGAGGCAGATGCGAAAGAGTCTATTAGATACCACGTGAATGTGAGGAGAATGGAGGGATGTGTTCCTTGTGTCGGCAGAAGGGATTGGTTTAGTAAGGCATGAAGTGACCAGTTCAATTGGTTCAGAACAACACAGTGAGCAGAAGGGCCTGTTCAAGGACAAGTACAGCAAGCAGAGCAGGTAAACTGGATAAAGTGATCCCAGTCAGAGAACAGACTGTGACGTCAGTGGATATATGTCATCATCACAGTTCTCTCACCAAAGATACTTCACTGCTGGATAGAATGAAGTTTGTGATGTTTATAACAGATGTGGTGAATTGTACTGCTCAGACATCTCACCCTGCTGAGGAAATTAAAATTATTGTGAAAGCTGCAGAAAGGTATCTTGGTGTAACTGGTGTTTTGTGGGAAGCTGTAAATGAAGCTCTGATTTGTGGGGGTTTCAGCATCCCAGTCTACTTGTGAAGATATGTAATGGGATTGAAATATTGAAGTGAAATGCAAGAAGCCTGATTTTACATGGGCAACACTTTAAGAAGTTTATTTTTGATTTGTCAGATTCTTCCCAAAACACATTTTGAGTTTTATTCCTGTGCAGGATTATATTGTCGTTTGGCTTGACAGGTTAGTTGATAGAGGAGTGGTGTTGTCAGTTTTATAAGGAGAAGGGCAGAGTATAGTGTTGTGAATGGGAACAAAATGTATCATGAACTTGTAGTAGAAAATCTTGATTCAACAGGCATGTGTGTAATTTTCTTTTGTGAAAATATTAACTTTCTGAATCGTATTTGGAGGTTTGGCCATCTACTTTTCTCATGGAAAATGGTTGTAGTAGTTTCCATTCTAAAACTTGGATCTCCCCGTCTGATCCTCCTTCTTGTAGGCCAATATCATTAGTGTCTCATTTATGTAAATTTGTGGACTATATGGTAATCGAGTGTTTGAATTATATTTTCGATAAAAGAGATAATTTCATGTTTTATCAGAGGGGAATTTGGAACGGTAGAATAAGACCATAAGACAAAGGAGCAGAAGTCCGACATTCGGCCCATCGAGTCTGCTCTGCCATTTTATCATGAGCTGATCCATTCTCACATTTAGTCCCACTCCCCCACCTTCTCACCATAACCTTTGATACCCTGGCTACTCAGATACCCAGCAATCTCTGCCTTAAATAACATTGGGATCAGTTTGGGTTTGGAAGATCATATTAGGGAAGTACAGTTAAATAAAGATGTTGTAATAGCAATATTTTTGATATTGAAAAGGCAAATAATATTTATTGAAGGATGGACTTTTGATTAATATTTGGAAATGCAATTGAGAGGGCTATTGTACAATTTTTTCTGATTGTTTCTATTTGTACGTCTTGTAAAGGTATTGATGGGCAAGTATGACATTGAATTCATTTTTATATTTGGAAGATGATATTAGGAAAGCCAGTTAAATATAGATGTTGTAACAGCAGTACTTTTACTATTCAAAAGGCAGATGGTAGTTATGGAAGGAAAGAATTTTTATGAAATTGTGGAAATGAGGATGGAGGGGCTATTATCCAACTTTGAGTTGTTTTAATTGAAAGTTTTGTGTCAGGTATGGGTGGGAAAGTTATATTCAGGTTGTTATGAGATTGAGACTGGGATCCCACAGGCAGTATTTATTATTTTATATTATAATTAATAATATTTTTCATAGGTTTTTCATTCTGTAAATCCCTATATGCAAATGATGGAGGTTTATGGATTAGAGGTAGAAATTTCACTTTTATTGTATATAGGATGTGTTAGCAATTAGTAAGGTCAAACAGTCGGCGAATAGATGGGATTTAAGCTTTCAGTAGCAAAAACAGAAATTATGTGCTTTACAAACAGGATTAGCAGACCTGCACTTGATTGGAAATTATATGGTCAAACTCCTTAAAAGGTGTCAGTGGTGAGATTTCCAGGCATGTGGATCGATAATAAGCTGACATAGAAGCACCGGATCAGAAAATAATTGATACATGTAAAGAAACTTTAAATACTCTTTGTTATCTCTGTGAGTATTCTGGGGTGTTACATGAAAATATTTGTTGACCAATCTCGTTTGTTTAATTGGATCTGTTCTTGATTATGTTTGTGGTTTATAGATCACCTTCCTCTTCAACTTTATGATGTTTGGGTGTGATTCATTTCGTGCTTTAAGATTGTGTTGTGGTTAAGTCAGGTCGTCCCCTGTTTCGGCTTTACTGGTTGAAATGGGACAATTGCCCTTACAGGGACAGAGGTGGAAGTTGATGTTAACAAATTGGATTGAATATCCTGTGCTAAAGGGTGGTTGGGAACATCACAAGAAGAATGCTTTTAGTTTTGGGTGGCTGGGTTCTTATCACGCTGGGAATATGGGTGTATCGGATGATACAGTAAGTTCCACTGTAGCTTTCTCGGTAACCCCACTCTGTTCTTTTTTCCAATGACTTGTTAATTTTAGTTTACACAACTGGATTCTGTTCTGCCTGAGAGTCTGTTGGTTCATGAGTATATTCATGAAAGTTATTATCATACGGTCAGCATTTTACAGATGGATTAAAACATCATTTAACTGGGAATGTTGGTGTGTCTGTTTTCATTTTTTGAGTTGCAGGTAATGATAAAGAAATCACTTACCAGCCATTTGTGGGTCTATGGAGCAGAATTCTTTGCTTTGATTTTAGGGTTACAGTGTGTGGAGGAAATTGTTCCTTGCAAACTTGTAATTTGTTCAGATTCTTTTTTGGTTTTGATGAGCCTTAAAACAAGACATTCTAGCAGTAGGTCAGATTGACTGCTGGAAACTCATCAAGCATTATTTCATATACAGAGTTCGGTTCATATGTCTGCACCTTATGGGCCCTGCACATCACACTGTTGAGGGAAATGATGGGGTTGACTGTTCAGCAACAAAACCTGTTAGAAGTTCAACTGAGAATACAAACATTCCACTTCGCAAATCAGAAGCTAAGGGGATGGTAGGGTTAAGAATTCAGGACTTATGGCAAGATCTGTAGGAAAATTGACATAAGGACTGACGCCTTTACAGAATACATAAACAAGTTGGGTTTATGGAAGAAGGGCTTAAAACAGGAAGGGAAGGGATGATATTGACAAGACTTAGAATTGCTAGCACTATGCTTAATTATGCCTTGTATCTAATTAGAAAACTTCTTTCTGTTTCATAGGACCATAGAACCATAGAACACTACAGCACAGTACAGGCCCTTCAGCCCTCCATGTTGTGCCGACCCATATAATCCTTTAAAAAGGTACTAAACCCACACTACCCCATAACCCTCTAATTTTCTTTCATCCATGTGCCTGTCCAAGAGGTTCTTAAATACCCCTAATGTTTTAGCCTCCACCACCAACCCTGGCAAGTCATTCCAGGCACTCAGAACCCTCTGTGTAAAAAACTTACCCCTGATGTCTCCCCTAAACTTCCATCCCTTAATTTTGTACCTATGCCCTCTGGTGATTGCTATTGGTGCCCTGGGAAACAGGTACTGACTATCCACCCTATCTATGCCTCTCATAATCTTGTAGACCTCTATCAAGTCCCCTCTCATTCTTCTACGCTTCAAAGACAAAAGTCCCAGCTCTGCTAACCTTGCTTCATATGACTGTCATGTACATTTTGTCATTATGAAACTTTTAAGCACATACTATTTCAGTGTGAAGCAGATATGGGTGAAAAAAATCAAATGCAAGTACAATCTTTGAGGGTTGATAGTTTTCAGATAAATACTTTATTAAGTTATAGGACTGACTTTAAATTAATTCACAGTATTGAACAGGCAAAGGCATATAATAATGGAAACGTCCCAATTGTATCGGGACGTTACTCTAGGGATGATGGCTTAACAGAGGAGGCTGACGGATGTGGGAATAGCAGGAGAGACATGTCCCACCGAAGAAGTTCTCAAATGGCAGGGGTAGGAATCCGTCTCTGACAAGGAAAGTTAAGGACTGTGTTAAGCCTAAGGAAATGGCATATAAGGTAGCAAAGGTGAGTGGGATGTTGGATTATTGGAATGCTCTTAAAATCCAACAAAAGGCAATGAAAAAAGCCATAAGAATGATCAAGACAAAATATGAGGGCAAACTGGCCAATAATATAAATCAGGATACTAAAAGTTTAGGTTTCAGTTACATGAAGAGTGAAAGGGAGATGAGAGTTGACACTGGACCACTGGAAAATGATGCTGGTGAAGTAGTAATGGGAGACAAAGAAATGGCAGCTGAACTTAATGAACAATCTTCACCGTATTTTCCGGTCAGCACCACCCCCACTTGTCCCATTTAACCTGTCTCATTACGGGTGGACTTTAGGACCCGGGAGAGCTCAGGACCCTATTCTATTCTGTTGTTGGACGCGGTGAACGAGTTAAAATTAATGGATCGACAATTCTCATCTCATGATTATTTCACTCTCCGCATATTTACATTTACAGTGATCTTACTCCTGACGCCAGTCCCAGGACCCAACCCATTTACAGACCCGGAGCGGAACCGGAGCAGATTCTCAGCCACTGGTTTTCATCCCCAGTCGCAAAGTAAGGATAAAGTTTCCCTGTGAAGCTGTGGAGATGGGACTTGGTCTCCGCGTTGTAAAATGAAACTGTCCCGGACTCGTAACTGAGATAAACTCCCACCCTCCCGGGGATTGGACTGGCAGGGAGACAGGACTCAGGGGAGGTACGAACTTTCATCATGACATAATTCCGATATAACACGTCACAATACCGCCCAATGACCCAGAATCCGGTCTCCGGACTCAATCTGACCCCTCTCTTCCTCTCCACAGACCCTGCGGCGACTCCCAGACCTCAAATCCGAATCCCCGTCACCTCCACCTCCCAGTAATTTCTCCCCGATGTGAATCCCTCCGATCCCAGCACACAATCCCAGAATGTGAATCTCTTCCCGGTGTCAGGGTGATCCCTCCGGGTCCGGGTACATCTCACACTCTTCCGATCCTCAGACACCTCGATCCACGGATTCGCCGTTTCCACATCCAGGGTGACAGAGACTGGGGGGAGAAGCAAAGAATTAGAGAGTCCCCGGGGATTGGGGGGAGACTCAGGCAGCGCTGCCCCAGAGATTGGGGGAACACTCGGGCAAAGCGTCCCCAGGACCAGTGGAAAGCCCGTGAGAACCTTTCACAGGGAAGCGGGTGGGCAACTAATATCTCTCCAATATCTTTCCGCTGGACGGAGAGCAGAGATTTCCCGATCAAACAGACACAAAATGCTGGAGGAACCGAGCGGGTCAGGCAGCATGTGTGGAGAGAGATGGACAGTCTACGTTTCAGGTCGACATCTTCCCTCAAGAACAAAAATGAATAGGGGAGAGAGACAGCAGAAACGAGTGTGGGAAAGGGGTGGATTAAGATGGGAAGGGGGTGAGTGAATGGATTTAAACAGGAGGTCACAGAGGCTCTTTGGCCCAACTTGTTCGTGCTGACCAGCTTGCTTTAATGAGCTGGTCCCATTTGCCCATTATTCCTTTCCACCTTCTGATCCACGTCCCTGGCAAGATGTATTTTAAAACATTGTCACTGTACCCAACTCTACAGTTGATCAAGAGCCCGGTGTACTATACCATGAATTTTAGTGTCACCCACAAACCTACTAACTGTGTCATCTACATTCTCATACAAATCATTAATATGAATGACAAACAACCCGGCCCCAGCACCGACCTCTGCAGGTCACAAGCCTCCAGTCCTCTGTGTTTAAGAGACACTTGGACAGACACTTCAACAGGCAAGACACAGAGGGAGACTGACCTAATGCCGGCCAATGGGAAGAATGTAGATGGGTAAATAGATCAGCACAGAGGTGATGGGTCAAAGGGAACATTTCTATGCTGTATGCACCCCCGTGCTGATAATTCCAAACGGACAGTGACCCCTGACCTTTGACTCCTCAGACAGGGGAAACATCCTCCCTGTATCCTGCCTGTTGATCCCTGAAAGAATTTTGTGTTTCCCTGAGATCTGCTCCCATTCTTCTAAACAGGGAACAGAGAACATAGAACAGTACAGCACAGGAACAGGCCCTTCATTCAATGTTCACATGCATTGAGTGTGAAGTGGGAAGTTGAAGGTTCAAGATAGTAAAGAAGGTGATAATGGGAACCAGTAGGGGAGAGATGAACGGGTGATTGAACCAGAACCAGGTGGGAGAGGGGTGGAAAGCCTGTGGGTGAACTGTGTGTGTGGACATAATGAGAAGTTGGAGGGGAACAAAGATGGGGGATGAGTATTCCTTTGTCCCCTTTCCCACAACCCAATCACCCACAACCCCTCATTAGGACACGGGATGGAAATGCACAGATCCTTAAGCAATTCAGGTCCTGATGAAGGGTTTCAGCCCAAGCCGTCGACTGTCTACTCTTTTCCAGAGATGCTTCCTGGCCTGCTGAGTTCCTCCAGCATTTTGTGTGTGTTAATCTACTTTAAATATACTCAATTATTTGACCTCCGCAGCTGCCTGCTGCAGATTCACTATTCTCTGGTGAAAGGAATCCCTCCTCGTCTCTGTTCTAAATGAGCATCCTCCAGTTGGAGGCTGTGCCATCTGGTCCTCGACCCAACCACATCCTCCAGACATCAACTCTCTCCAGACAGGAGACCAGGCAAGACCTTCATCAGGACCTGTGTAGCTTGGATTACCAGCATCCGCAGATTTTCTCATGTGTGATCTTTAAAGCACAAGTTGATAGGTAAACTTCTTGATTAGTCAGAGTTTCAAAAGTTATGGGGAGGAGGCGGGAGAATAGGGTTGAGGGAGATAATAAATCAGCCATTCTTCTAAACTCCAGTGAGTACAGGCCCAGAACCATCAAATATGTCTCATATGTTAACTCTTTCATTCCCGGAATCATTCTTGTGAACCTCCTGGACCCTCTCTAATGCCAGCACATCTTTTCCGATATAAGGGTCCAAAAACTGCTCACAATACTGCAAATATGGTCTGACTAATACTTTATAAAACCTCAGCATTACATCCTTGCTCTTGTATTCTAATCCTCCCAAAATGAAAGCAAACATTGAGTTTGCCGATCTTACCACTGACACAAACTGCAAGTTAACCATCAGGGAATCCCGCACAAGGACACCCAAGTCCCTTTGCACTTCTGATTTTTGAATTTTCTCCCTGTTTACAAAATTTTCTATGCCTTTATTCCTTCTACCAAAGTGCATGCACGACTTCCCTACTCGATAATCCATCTATCACGTATTTGCCCATTTCCTGATCTGTCTCTGTCCTTCCCCAGATTCTGAGCTTCTGCAGCACTACTTGTCCCTTCACCTATCTTCATATCGTCTGCAAGCTTGGCCACAAAGGCAACAATTCTGTCATCCAAATCATCCTTTGTCTATCTTGGCTCTGTGTTCCTCGAAGAATTCCAACAGATTTGTCAGGCAAGATTTCCCCTTAAGGGAAGGCATGCTGTCTTTGCTCTATTTTATCATGTGCCTCCATGTACCCGAAAGCTCGTTCTTAACACTGGACTCTAACATCTTCCCAAGCACACCACATCCAGACTAACTCACCTATAATTTTCTTTCCCCAGCTGCTCTGCCTTCTTAAAGAGTGAAGTGACCTTTGCAATTTCCAGTCATCTTGAATGATCTAGTGATTCTTTAAAGATCATTACTAATGTCCCCATATTCTCTTCAGCTAACTCTTTCCGAACACTGGGGTGTGGTCCACCTGGTCCAGGTACCTTCAGACCTTCGATCGTCCCACGCACTCTCTCCTTAGTATTAGCAACAGCACTCATTTCTCTCCCCTGACACTCTCACATTTCTGAGCTGTTATCATTCACAGTGAGGATTCACACACAATATTGAATAAGTACCTCTGCCATGTCCTTTGTCACATTTCTCCTCTTCAGTGTCATTTTCTAGGGTAGTGGTCACCAACCTTTAAAAGCCCAACATCTACTACCTCGGCCTCAGTAAAAGGCGAGATCGACTCCAAATCGATTAGTCACACGCATGCGCACTGGGGCAGAAAAGACCGGAAGTAAAATCCCGCAACCCGGAAGTAGAAATAATGCATAAGCGCCAGAGGTGCCCACTCTGTTTTGTACCGTGGATCGGTTTAATGTTGAGAATATTCTTGCGGACCGGCCGACGGGGGGGGGCGGGGGGTGTTAAAAATGACCTTCGCGACTCTTGGCACCAAAAGTAATATTGGACACGGCCTAACCTACCACACTGAAGTCTACTGGTTGAGCATAGGTGTTGTGCTCAAACATTTTCTTTCAATTACGTGCGGAAATTTGACTATTCATCAATGAGAAAGGGAAGCCAGTGGCAGAGTTCGATGACCCAGACTGGCTTCACGATCTTGCATTTTTGGTGGATATAACAGAGCACTTAAATGTGCTTAATGTTAACATGCAAGGCCCAAACAAACTTGTTACGGAATATTACGGCAGCATTTGTGCCTTTCAAATTAAATTAGGCCTGTGGGAGATGCAACTATCCCGGAGCAACCCAGCTCATTTCCCCTCTTTGCAGTCTGTGTGTGTCGCTCATGGTAATAATGACAACATGGACAGCTATAAGGACAAAATATCACGGCTGGAAAGTAAGTTTCAGAATCATTTTCAAGTCTTCAGTCAGCTCAAGAAGGAATTCTCACTATTTTGCCCGTGACCTAAAATGAGTTTGACACCCCTGATCTACTACATCCCCTTTATACTACTTGTAACTCCTCAAGGAATTCCAACAGGTTTGTCAGGCAAGATTTTCCCTTGAGGAAACCATACTGACTTTGTCCTACCTTGTTCTGTGTCACGAAGTATTCCATATTTCCATACTTAACAATTGACTCCAACATCTTCGAAACCACAGAGGTGAATCTAAGTGAGATGCTGAAGATGTTCTATAGGTCAGTTGTTGAGAGCGCCCTCTTCTTTGTGGTGGCGTGTTGGGGAGGAAGCATTAAGAAGAGGGACGCCTCACGTCTTAATAAGCTGGTAAGGAAGGCGGGCTCTGTCGTGGGCAAAGTACTGGAGAGTTTAACATCGGTAGCTGAGCGAAGGGCGCTGAGTAGGCTACGGTCAATTTTGGATAACTCTGAACATCCTCTACATAGCTCCATCCAGAGACAGAGAAGCAGTTTCAGCGACAGGTTACTATCGATGCAATGCTCCTCAGACAGGATGAAGAGGTCAATACTCCCCAATGCCATTAGGCTTTACAATTCTACTGCCAGGACTTAAGAACTTTTTAAAAGCTATTATTAATGCTTTTTGAGATAGTGATTTAGATGCATATCATATTTTTTTTTACTGAGTTAAGTATTGTATGTAAGTAGTTTTGCTACAACAAGTGTATGGGACATTGGAAAAAAGTTGAATTTCCCCATGGGGATGAATAAAGTATCTATCTATCTATCTATATATCTATAATTTCCTTTCTGCTGCCTTCCTCCTTACTAAAAGAGTGCAGCGA
The DNA here is from genome assembly GCF_048418815.1 of Hemitrygon akajei. Classification (NCBI taxonomy): domain Eukaryota; kingdom Metazoa; phylum Chordata; class Chondrichthyes; order Myliobatiformes; family Dasyatidae; genus Hemitrygon; species Hemitrygon akajei. Next base: position 754,838 of record NW_027331956.1, read on the forward strand.
CAGTTGAAATTTTTAGGTCCTCTGACATGATGCCAGAGACAAATGATTTTTGAAAGATCATTTCAAATGCCTCCAGAATGCCTACTGCGACCTCTTTCAGAACGCTAGGGTGCAGTTCATCTGGTCCGGGTGACTTATGTACATTTAGGTCTTTCAGCTTTTTGAGCACCTTCTCCCTTGTAACAGTAACTGCGCTCACTTCTCTTCCCTCGAACTCTTCAACACCAGGCACAGTGCTAGTGTTTTGCACGGTGAAGACTGGTGCAAAGTACTCATTTAGCTCATCTGCCATCTCTTTGTCCCCCGTTAATGTATATCCAGCCTCATTTTCTAGCGATCCTATTACCACTCTCATCTCTTTTATTTTATTTACCTACTTGGGAAAAAAAACTTCTACTATCCACTTTGATATTGTTTGCTAGCTTGGTTTCAAATTTCATTCTTCTCCTCCCAATGATTATTTTAGTTCCTCTCTGTAGGTATTTAAAGCTTTTGAATCCTCTGTCTTCCTACTAATTTTTGATTTGTTGTGGCCCCTCTCGTTTGCCTTTACAATAGTTTGTCTTCCCTTGTCTGCCACGGTTGAACTATTTTACCATTTGAGTATTTATTTATTTTTGTAATACATCGATCCTGCACCTTCCTCATTTTCCCAGAAACTGACACCATTTCTGCTCTGTTGTCATCATTGCCAGCATCTTCTTCCAGTTTGCTTTGGCCAGCTCCTCTTTCAGACCACTGTCATTTCCTTTACTCCAGTGAAATACTACAACATCAGACTTTACTTTCTCCTTATCAAATTTCAAGTTGAACTCAGTCATGTTGTGAGCACTGTCTCCTAAGGGTTATTTTACCTAATCACATCTGGTTCAATACATAACAGCAGCAGGAGACAAGTATGAGACAGGTGTAGCACTTGTCCCGCTTGCAGGTGTCAGTGCCAGGAGGGAGAGGAGCGAGTGGATAAAGGAGTGACGTAGACAGCGATTCTGAGTGGGCTGGGTGTAGGGAGAGGTGTTTGGTGGTAGAATCTGGCTGGAGATGGTGAAAGATATCAGGATAAGTTGGATATAGAGGCTCGTGTTGCGGTAGGTAGGAGTTTGGAGATACACTTGACGATGGGGTCAGTATTGAATTCAGGTTGATTTTACCTTGTACATTTTAACAGCTTCTTTAATCGTCATGAAACGGTGCTCTCGGTGTTCCTGCGCGTCTCTACAAATCACACAGATCAGTGTCTTGTCTGTTTCACAAAACAGCTTCAGTTCTTCCTCATGTTCCTCGCAGTGAAGTTTACTTCCCTTCCCTTTCGGATTCAGGTTTAGATTTCGAGCTTTTTCAGCCAGATTTGCTAAGGCCCGATTCACCCTGAGGGTGCGGTCAGCAAACACCGCTCTACATTCCGGGCAGGAGTTTCTCTCCTCCCTTTCCCAACACCGTGTGATACAAAAGTGACAAAAGTTGTGTCCGCACTCCAGTGACACCGGATCGGTGAAGAAATCCAGACAGACGGGACAAGTTACCTCCTCGGTCCAACTCTCGGCCTGTCCTTTCGAAGCCATGTTAACTCCAGCACTTTCCTGATTCAGAATGCTTTCATTTTCGGGGAGCTGCTGATCCCCTGCACGCTGCAGTGTCGGGCACTGATTGTGGTTTTGCTGGATGTGTTCATTGGGGAAAAATGTGGCTATTTCCATATCAGGGTGGGATCAGAAAAATGTTAAACAGGTGGGAACAGTAAAGAAAACATGGCCCTGGACTGCCTAAGCCTGGCTGTGAAAGGAGGAGGGTTGGGCTTGTGAAAAAAAAACAGTGCGACAGAAACGTCAACTGAATCTCCAAAGGCCTCACCCCTGGGATCAGAAGGACCATCCCCGAGATCAGACGGACCATCCCCGGGATCAGAAGGACCATCCCCGGGATCAGAAGGACCATCCCCGGGATCAGAAGGACCATCCCCGAGATCAGAAGGACCATCCCCGGGATCAGAAAGACCATCCCCGGGATCAGAAAGACCATCCCCGGGATCAGAAGGACCATCCCCGGGATCAGAAAGACCATCCCCGAGATCAGAAGGACCATCCCCGGGATCAGAAGGACCATCCCCGAGATCAGAAGGACCATCCCCGAGATCAGAAGGACTATCCCCGGGATCAGAAAGACTATCCCCTGGGATCAGACGGACCATCCCCGGGATCAGAAGGACCATCCCCGGGATCAGAAGGACCATCCCCGAGATCAGAAGGACCATCCCCGAGATCAGAAGGACCATTCCCGGAATCAGAAAGACCATCCCCGGGATCAGAAGGACTATCCCCGGGATCGGAAGGACCATCCCCGAGATCGGAAGGACCATCCCCGAGATCGGAAGGACCATCCCCGGGATCGGAAAGACCATCCCCGGGATCGGAAGGACCACCCTCGGGATCGGAAGGACCACCCCCGGGATCGGAAGGGCCACCCCCGGGATCAGAAGGACCATCCTGGGATCAGAAGGACCATCCCCGGGATCAGAAGGACCATCCCCGAGATCAGAAGGACCATCCCCGAGATCAGAAGGACTATCCCCGGGATCAGAAAGACTATCCCCTGGGATCAGACGGACCATCCCCGGGATCAGAAGGACCATCCCCGGGATCAGAAGGACCATCCCCGAGATCAGAAGGACCATCCCCGAGATCAGAAGGACCATTCCCGGAATCAGAAAGACCATTCCCGGAATCAGAAAGACCATCCCCGGGATCAGAAGGACTATCCCCGGGATCGGAAGGACCATCCCCGAGATCGGAAGGACCATCCCCGGGATCGGAAAGACCATCCCCGGGATCGGAAGGACCACCCTCGGGATCGGAAGGACCACCCCCGGGATCGGAAGGACCACCCCCGGGATCAGAAGGACCATCCTGGGATCAGAAGGACCACCAACGGGATCAGAAGGACCATCCCCCTGGAAGACGTTTGAAGTCGTGTGGTGAAAAAAGAAGCCACAGGGCCCACCAACCCAGGCCCTGGATTGGGGTCTCTGGCGAGCTGCTGTGGGCGACCCGTAGGCGTGATGGGCTAAAGAAGAAGCAGAACAGAAATGAAGCCGGAGAGAAGAGCCTGGTTCAGTCTGAGGCAGGACTGAAAGGGAGAAGTTCTGAAAAGAGAGGCCCAAGAGACTGTACATGCTGGAACCTGCAGTAAGAAACATGATCCTGGAAGAATTGTGGTGAGAAATGTACAGTCGCCCTTCCTGGTCGAGATCCTTCATCTGGAATGTCTCAACCCAAAATGTCGATAGTCCACTTCCCTCCACAGATCGCTGCAGTTGCTGCCTGACCCGTTGAGTTCCTCCAGCGGTTTGTTTTTTTTAAATTTTTCTCGGGAAATAAATAACGAGAACATGAAATAACCGCAGCGGCTGCTGATGGATCTGAGCTGCTCTCACCACAAAGGCAAACTTGTGCTTTAGAAAATAAGAAACAGGAGGATGCATCGCCATTCGGAACATGCCTGACCTTTCACCTCAGCGCCACTTTCATGCAAAGTTCCCAACATCGCCGAGACACCAAATTTGCCTTTTCAATTCAGAAAACTTGTGGGGAAAATACAAAAATATTTACCGCACTCTGGGTGAGAAACTTTCTCCTCATCTCCATCCTGCTGAGCTGACCTCTGATTTTGAGTCTGGATCCCTGGTTCCAAACCACAGCCGGGAAACATCATACCTACCGCTACCCTGTCCGTATAATCTCTCTAAGGACACATCCTCATCCTTCCCTCCCCCCAAATCAATCTGGGAAACCTTCTCTTCATTCCCTTCATCCCACAGGCTGACTCTGGGAGGGAGACCAGACCTGTGCACAGTGTTCCATGTACGCTCTCACCAGGACCCCGTATACCTTCAGAGGAGATCTTTATTCGTGTATTCAAACCTTCCTTCCCATTCAATGCTCTTCATTTAATATCGAACTCAAACAGTGAGCAGACACAACACAGCCTCAGCCATGAATTTAAAGGGCAGGTGTTGCAACAGTTTGAGCTTCATACCGGGGGCCACGGAGCAAGCAGGGTGTCACAAAGGGAGGAATGTGGGAGTGTTGTATGTCTGAGCCCAGCTGTGTGTGTTTGTGTATCGGAATCAGGTTTAATATCACCAACACATGTGTGAAATTTATTGTTTTGTGACCGCAGTATATTGCAATACATAGTAATAAAAAGTATAAATTACAAGAAGTATGTACAACATTATATTTAAGAAGTAGTGCAAATGACAGGGAAAATACTGAGCAAGTGTTCATGGGCTCATTGTCCATTCAGAAATCTTATAGCAGAGGGGAAAAGAGCTGTACCTGAAACAGTGAGTGGCTCTTTAGGACCCTGTACGTCCTCCTTGATGGTAGCAATTAGAGGAAGGCATGTCCTGGGTGATGGGGGTCCTTAATGATGGATGCCACCTTTTTGAGGCATCATCTTTTGAATGTGTACTGGATGCTGTGGAGTCCAGTGCCCATGAAGGAGCTGGCTGAGTTTACAACCTTCTGCAGCATTTTCCAATCCTGTGCAGTGGCCTCTCCATACCGATATATCACCTTTCTCACTTTTCGTTGTTTAAGGATGAGCACATTACACATGTGCTACATTTACTGAAATTATGCAGCGTATTAATTTAAAATAAAGGACCCAGTGCTTTCCCGGCATAGATGACGTTTAAACTCTTCTCAGGCTTCCAACCGGGTACAGGTGTCTATTTCAATCAACATGCCAATACCAAACTCTGCATCTTCGTCAGGGACGACACCTGGGCATGTCTAATCGGGGCGGCTGACGGAAATATATATACCACTGGAATAGACATGCCCAGGCATCATCGCCGATGAAGATGGCAAAGTTTGTAATGGAAACATCGGTTAAAGTTGACACCTGTACCCGGCTGGAAGCAGGAGAAGAATTTATTATCCTGTTAATTATTTCATCATCATCGAAGTGAGTTCCTTTATCTTATTATAGAAGTGATAGATTTTTCAGAAGCGCTGACGTTTTTGCCTTACACTTCTTGCCATCGTTCTCAGCTCTTTGTTTAGTTTGATGAGGATTTGTATGTTTGTTTGTACTCTAAGATAAACCGAAATTTTGAAATTAAGGTCACTTGTTATTTTTAACTCCCGGGAGAACTCCAAGCATCAGAAATTAAACAGTTTCCACAGGAGAAGAAATCAGTCATGATGGGATGGCAGGCAGACTGGAAGGGCTGAATGTTCTAATTTTGCTCCTTTATCTCATCGCCCTTCAGTCTCTGAACTTGTGCAGCCGCATTTGAGGCTCCACGACGATGGGAGACCATAAGATACAGGAGCAGGATTCAGCCATTCGGCTTGTGACGGGCAGCGCTCGATAAACACACTCCTTACACACGCAAATATTGTCTTGTCGTTCTGTTGTCATTCAGCTGTCTGTACGCACTTCAATGTCTTCCCCGTTATATTTAATAAAGTGTTTTAAACCGGTTTGATATGCCCGGGTTGGCTTTGTGGTGCTTTTCCGAACATACACAGTGGAATATTCAATGTCTCTCGTGATGGGGATGTGTAAATGTGTATATGTTGTTTGTATACAGATAGATAATTATGTTTATTTTGTAACATGATTGTAACTACATTGTGATGGTCTAGTTTGGGTGCAGTCTTCAATAAACTTTGTGGGTAATTAAAGATGGTGTGTCCTGGTGCCCAATAAATGGGGCTGGTCGCTCTTGCAAAAATGTGAGAAGCTATGTCAGATGTTTATTCATTGAAGTGCCGAAGGGGAAGGTGAGGTGGGAACATTCACTCAGGGGGTGAGAGTGTGGAACGGGCTGCCAGCGCAAGTGGTGGATGCGGCTTCGGTTTCCATATTTAAGAGTGATCTGCACAGGTAATGAGGGCTGGGATTTGGGGAGCGACGCATCCGGTCGATGGATCGAGGCAGCACCGTAGTTTGGCGTCTGATAGGTGGGATGAGTGGCCTGTTTTTGGTTCTATAATTCTATGTTCACGGTCAGAAGCGACTCTTTAACGGTGTGTCCCGCATTTCTCTCCCTCACGCTGCTTTGGCCAGGGTAAAGCGGGTAGGAATCAGTGACCACCGATTCGGTGTGATTCGGCTATTTTTATTTGTTTAAAATTTGTGTTTCTGTCATTTAAATATGACTCGTGGTTCCTACATCACGATGGGAGGGTGTCTGCTGATGATCAGTCCTCCCCACTGAGTGTGGCCTGTCTCACAGGTAACAACAATCGAGCTCATCATTCCAGAAGCTTCTGCCCACTGCGTCACTATACGGACACGGCCCCGGAAGAACCCTGAGGATCAGAAATCAAACAGAATGTGCACAGAAGGAGAAATCAGTCATGGTGGGACGGCAGGCAGACTCGATGGGCCTAATGTTCCCATTGTGATCCTTTCTATCATGTCCTTTCGGTCTATCAACTTGTGCAGCTGCTTTGAGGGAATCCTCCAACGTCCTCACATTCAGAAGTGTTGGAATCTGCCGAGGGAGATGGAGGGTTAATGTAGAACTGGCTCCTCTACGGTGAGGGATGTTTACAGCCTTTCCCCGACCGCTTCATGTTCAAGTTCCAGTTTGCCGTGATTCAGCCGTACACCCGCATACTGGCTGAAACAAAACAATGCCCTGGGTAAATTTCCTACTCTCCCTCTCTAAAACCTCCACGACTTTCCTATCAGGAGGAAACCAGAACTGACACTAAACTCTCAGTGTCGTCTAACTAGACTTTTAGAGAGCTCAACATGGCTCTTGAGATTAATGTTTCGACTAATGAAGTCCAACACTCCATACGCATTCTTAAACACCCGACCGGCTTCATTGTAAGGATGTGATGATGTGGGCAGCGGGGAGAATATCCCTCTAGGTTTGACAACCTCCTCGTAGATACACCGTATCCCTTCACTATCCCAACTTTGAGATGGCCCACGTCTTCATTATCCAGTTCCCCCAAGTGTCTTTATTGGGATCTTTCTCCTCATTAACCCCATTTTAATGTTTGAAGTTACCTGTATGTTCAGCTGGTGGGGTTATTACTGATGGACTGGGAGAGACAACACAGTGCCGCCCTGTCCTGAGGCTTTCTCAAGGGAATCTGCTGTTCGCCCCTCAGACGGGCTCCGTTTAAAGTTAGGATTCTGTGCCTCACCCTCCCGGAGTGTTCTGCCCAACCCCCAACAGTCCTCGGCATTGTTTAACCAAACCTGTTTGTCTACTTCGGCTGCAAGTCCTGACTGTTGCTAGGATACCGGCCTGTGTGTTTGCTTAGTCTGCTCGAGGTATGTAACATAGAAACACAGAAAACCTACAGCTGTATGCAAGCGCTTCGGCCCACAAAGCTGTTCTGAACATGTCCCTACCTTAGAACAACCTAGGCTTACCCATAGCCCTCTATTTTTCTAAGCTACATATACCCATCCAGGAGTCTCTTAAAATACCCTATTGTTTCCGCCTCCACCACTGCCGCCGGCAGCCCATTCCAAGCACTCCCCACAATCTGGGTAAACAAACTTACCCCTGACATCTCCTCTGTATCTACTTCCAAGCAGCTTAAAACTATGTCCTCTCGTGCTAGCCATTTCAGCCCTGGGGAAAAAGCCTCTGACTATCCCCACGATCAATGACTCTCATTATCTTGTTACCTGCCCCGTAACTGGGTGTCTGACCAGCAGAGAAAGAAGAATTGGTTGGAGTCTGGTGGTAACAAACTAAAGGTGTTTATTAATAAAAATAAGCAAAGATCATATCAATAATGCAAATATACATATAAAACAAGTTAGCAGTAACAAACCTAAAAGTGTAGGAATAATAATAATCAATAATAAACAAGCTCTATTGATGTCTAGGGGTAAATAAATTGTCATAGAAAAGTATAAAGTTCAGTTCAGTTCACAAGTGCAGATGTAATTATGGTGGTTGTATTGTAATCGGAGAGAGAGAGAGAGAGTGAGAGAGAGAGAGAGAGAGAGAGAGAGAGAGAGAGAGAGAGAGAGAGAGAGAGAGAGAGAGAGAGAGAGAGAGCGAGATGTAACAGCTACAGTCAGGCAAACCTTCCTTTGCTTTCTTAATCCGTCGTATCGATGTGGTCATTCAGTTATGACCTCTCGGTCCTTCTGCTAGACCGTTCTTCTGTGGTGGACTCGTCACTCTGGCATGAGTGGACACACACACACAAGTCCCCACCGGCCCTGTTTTAACACTGTGAGCTTTACTGACCCACCTCCGAAGCCCCCACCTTTCTTGTGGGTTCCAACACTCAATCAGTGTCCACTGGCGTGTCTTTCCAGACCTGTCTTTTATCCCTACTCACGGGGACTCAGCTATCCATCACTCCTGAATGACTGTGTCTATCAAATAAGGCCACTCCTTCAGTCCGCTGAGGAATGTTTATGAGCAAATTATTGTCCTTTCAGCGAAACAGTAAATAATTCAAAAAGGAGTAACAATACGGTTAATCAGCAATTTCCCCCTCTCTCTTACCTGTCGCCGATGTTCTTGCTTGTTTTTCCATCTCTCTTTCTCATGGTCATCATAGCAACAGTAATAGTTCATGTTTCTCAGGGGGGGATGGTTAACTCTTCACCCCATTGTCCATCAGGTCTGTTCATCACCCATAACAATCTTGTACACCTCCATCAGGTCACCTCTCATCCTCCGTCGCTCCAAGGAGGAAAGGCCGTGTTCACTCAACCCTATTCTCATATGCAAAGCTCCCTTTTCATAAGGCATGCTCCCTTTTTAAAGGAAAACGAGAGAATCTGCAGATGCTGGAAGTCCAAGCGACACACACAAAATGCTGGAGGAACTCATCAGGCCAGGCAGCATCTATGGAAAAGAGTGCAGTCGACGTTTTGGGACTTCATTGGTGTATCAACTCCAGTAACACATTCAGTAACAGAAAGAGAAACAAGGATTGACCCAACATTGTCGGAAGTCTATGAAATCACCATGCAAGGATGGCCAGCTCATAGGCAGCCCTATGTTTCCAGCGCTCTCAGTGAGATGAGACCAACTGTTGGTAAGTCAAAGAACGCTGATGTGCCTCGTGCCGTGTTTCCCTCTAAACTGTGCACCAGGGTGTTAGAAACTCTGCACGAAAGACAGCTGGATACAGTGAAGATGAAGAGTCTCGTCCGGAGTTACGTGTGTTGGCCAGGAGTAGGAGATAGATTGCAGACTTGGGCAAAAGCTGTTTGGGATGCCACGAAGTTCAAAATGCACCCCTACAGGCACCGTTACGCCTGTGGGAATGGCCGTCTTCATTGTGGATAGATGTGCATATTGACTTTGCTGGGCTTTTCATGGATTCCGTGTTTCTGGCTGCTATGGATGCTCATTCGAAGTGGCAGAAGGTCATACCAGTGAACTCGATCACTCTGCTCTTTCTCCACTCTGACAACTTCCTTCTCCACAAGTTGCTGATGGTGAACAAATTATGTGTGACAATGGACCAGAATAGACGTCAGGGGAGTTTAGACTATTCATGCAGGAAAATGGCATCAGATATTTCAAATCAGCTCTCCACCACACAGAAACGAATGGGTTAGTTGAAAGTTTTATCCAAACCTTCAAGCATTCGAACAAAACTATGGACAAGGAGGACATTTCTCTGAAACACAAGGTGAACAGCTTTTTTCTTTTTGGTGCATTGGAACTCAGTCCATGCGACGACAAATCAAACACCTGCAATGATGTTCATGAACAGGAGTTTGAGATCTTGCCGAGACACCCTGAAACCGGATCTATGGAAGAAGAGCAGTTGAGCCGGTTTCCAGCAGATCGGCACGGAACTTCGAGATTGGAGAAAAAGTCCTAGCAGGTGATCACCGAGAGGACCAGTGGATGCTGGAGACCCTGTATGGAGACGGCATGTGGACCAGATATTGGATGCTCAGCTGAAGAACAAATCTGGGTCAATTGCATCCAACAAGACGGACACATTACAGCCACTAGACTTACCTCACAATGATGATCCTGTCACTAACAGTAATTTGACACCGGCAACCGAGAGTGTCGGTGATTACAGAAAGACTTAACGAAGAAACAGACTAGGTCCTGTTGGCTGAATAAAATACTGATGCCCAGGTCTAACATCAAAGCCAGTTCTCTATGACAACAAGTGATACACACTATAATATCATCAGTGAAGTTCCTGAAACATGGGTGTCGTCACTGCTCCAATCCATGTCTCTACTTCTAGAACTTGCCAGCAGTTTCCCTTCACGTTAGCATTTTTTCTTTAAACACTCCAGCACAGACCAGGGCATTTAGCCGGTCTAGACTTTGCCGAGCTATTACTCTGCCTGCTCCCACCGATCTGTACTGAACTCTCCCACACATGTAGTCCTGTATGGAGACGGCACGAGGACCAGATATTGGATGTAGTCATCCAAAACTCTCGTCAATGTTGAACTTCTGCTGGCAGCTCATTCCACACACCCACCACACTCTCAGTGAGGATGTTCCCTTAAAATTTTCACCTTTCGCCCTTAACCGATCATCTCCGCATGTAGTTCGCCCAAGCTAACTGGAAAATTTTATCCACCCTATCTATACCCTCGTAAACTATACACACCTATCAAATCACCTCTCCTTCTTCGAACTGAAATTAACCCATTCAATTTTTCCCTATAACCAAGAGCTTCTGGTGTCAGTAACATCTTCGTAAACATCGTATTGAATTCCTTGAGGGTGTGACAAAGTGTACTGATGAAGTTAGAGCAGTGGATGTGGTGTATATGGATATTAACAAGGCATCAGTTCCTCATGGTAAGCTCATTCAGAGTCAGGAGGCACGGGATGTGTGGATACGGAATTGTCTTCTCCATAGAAGGTAGAGGGTGGTTCAGATAGAGGGGATTCTGCCTGGAGGTCAGTGACATGTGGTGTTCTGCAGGGATCTGCGCTGGACTGTGCAGATACAGAATTGTCTTCTCCATTGAAGGTAGAGTGTGGTTGCAGATAGAGAGTATTCTGCCTGGAGGTGGTGCTCTGCAGGGATTTTCTCTTTCCTATTTATATAACAGTGTAATACACAAAAAATGCTAGAGGAACTCATCAGATCAGGCAGCATGTCTGGAGATGAATAATGAGTTACTGGTTCAGGTCGGGACCCTTCTTGCAGAGTAGAAAGGAAAGGGGCAGAAGGGAGAATAAGGGCGGTGTGGGAGTGGAAGGAGTTCAAGGGGGCAGGTGATAGATAGGGGAAAGGTGAGTGGTTGGGGGAAAGGATGTGAAGTTGGAAACTGGGAGGTGATACGGAGAAGAGATAAACAGCTGAAGAAGGAACCTGATGGAAGAGGAGTGTGGACCATGGGAAAATGATAAGGAGGAGAGGTACCAGATAAAGTTGCTGGAGATGTGGTGAGATGAGAGGGGAGCCAACATGGAGAATGGGGGGGGGGGGTGAGAAATTCTTGGAAGTTGGGAAATCAATGTTCATGCTGTAAGGTCGGTAGGCAGCCAGGGTATGATGTTACTCCTCCAACCTGAGAGTAATCTCATTGTGGCGGTAGGAAAGGCTATGGACAGGCATGTTGGAATGGGAATGGGAGTGGAATTACAATGAGCAGCCAACAGGAGATGCTTTTCATAAGATCATAAGACGTAGGAGAAGAATTAGGCCATTCAACCCATCGAGTCTGTTCCACTATCACTGCATGGCTGACTCCGGATCCCAAACAACTCCATATCTTTTCGCCATATGCTTTGACGTCCAGAGCAGACAGGAAACTGTCAACTTCCACTTTAAATCTACCCACGGACTTGACCTCCAGCACATTCCACAGATCCATTATTCTCTGGCTAAAAAATACCCTCAGTTTTGAGGCTCTGTCATGTAGTTCCCCCAACACAGGAAAAGTTCTTTCAACATCGACCTTATTTAGTTTTTCAAACACTCGGTAGTTTTCAATGACCGCCCCCCCTCCCTCCCCCCGCATTCACCTAAATTCCAGGGAGTACAGGCCCAAATGCCAAATGCTCCTCATTCGTTAACTTCTTCGTTCCCGGAATTATCCTCGTGAACATGGAATCACCCGGAAAGAAGAAAAGTAGTCAGAAGACTAGTGGTCAGATCTGGTCACTGCAGAGGGGACGGAGAACAGTTGGTCAAACTCACAAGCGAAGTGTTACCTCATCTGGGGGCATTGTTTAGGACCTAGAATATTGGTATGTGAGGAGGTGAATGGGCAGGTGTAGCAATTGTTGAGACGCAACGTAGATTATAAGCAGACACTGGACAAACTTGTATTCTCTGGAGCTGTGGAGGTTGAAGGAAGATTTAACTAATGTTTGTAAGATTACAGAGTCACAGACAGAATAGACAATTGGTTTTGTTGTCCCAAGATTGAAATATCACAGACTGGGCGGCAAGCATTTAGCTGAGATGGTTTAAGTTGAAAGGAGGTGTGCGGGGCAATTTTTTGTTGACACACGGTGGTGGGTGCACGAAATATCCTTCCAGGAGTGATACTGGAGGCAAATATGGCAGGCGGGATCAAGAGGCTCTTAAATAGGTAGATGAATGTGCAGGGAATGGACAATTGGGGACATTATATAGGCAGATAGCAAAGTTGGCTGATTGCATCTGTTCTTTTGAAACCGTGATCATGATTCAAACGCTTTTAGCAATAAATCAAGCCAAAAATCCTTTCTTAGCAGTTCTAGGTAAATTTATTATCAAATCACATACTTCATGGAGAATCAATTTCTTGTTGCTGCTTATACTGTATGAAAAAAACACAACCAAATTTATTAAAACTACACAAGACGAAGATAGAGAAACAACTGATGTGCAGTGAAAATAAAGGGTGCAAATAAAACAAAAATGACGATAACATTGAGTTGTAGAGCCTGTCATTTGAGGAATCAGTTGAGATTTGATGGTGATGTGCAAAGGGAGTTAGGATTAAATGTCTGAAAGTCTAAAATTGCAAATGTCACTCCATGCTTCAAGAAGGGAAGGAGTGAGTAGCTGAGCTCAGAGGTTGGGAAGATGTCGGAGTCGATTAGTAAGGATGAGGGTTCGGGGTACTTGGAGCCAAATAAGAAAATAGGCCAGAGTCTGCAGAGTTCCCTGAAGAGAAACCCTTGCCTGACGAATCAGTTTGACTTCGTTGAGGACTTTAAAAAGCATGACAGGAAAAGTGGTCGGTATTGTGCACTTGGATTCTCAGAACCTTTGACAAGGTGAGGCTGCTAAAGAAAATAAGAGTGAAGGGTATTTCAGGAATGATAGTAGCATGGATAAAGCATTGGCTGATTGGCAGCAGACAGAGAGTGGGAATAACAGAAACTTTTCTGACGCTGACTGGGTTAATACGCATAGTCTGGTAACGCCAGCTGAACTGCTTCCTTATCTCGCACGGCTAATCCACTCCTGAGGACACACTCGAATGCAAAAGGTAATTGACGGATTTTTCCAGTGGAGGTGAAATCCATGGTTCATGATGCAAGCCCGACTGACAGCCGAGAGATGTATGAAACAGTAAACAACCTGGATCACCGGGGAAGCTACCTCAACCAAGCTCTGCTGCCCACCTGATGCATTTTTACATCTGCAAGTGGATGACGTCACTTCACCAACGAGCCGAGGATATTCATATCTATTAGCAGTGGACACATTTGCAGGATGGGTAGAAGCCAGAACCACATCTCAGTGGAAATGTTTGTCAATAATTATGTTGAATGATGAATATTGACTGGCTTTTCATAGTCCACATCCACCAGAGTGATGAAGACAAGTTGATGGAATAAATGGGCATCATCAAACAACGGCTGACCAGCTCTCACAAGGAAGACGTACCATGGCCCCTGTTAGATGAAATGGAGCATCAGGACAGCCCCAACAATGAGAACGAAATGTAGGCAATTAGAAGTGGTGACGGGACGACCTCTAGGAAGCTCTCGATCTCAGAGAGGCTGACAGACATGTTATGTCAGATAGTTTAGCAGATAATTTTGCAAAATTGACAAATCTGTTCAGTCTGATTCCCAACAGGTTTCTGCTGCTTGAAGTGGTCCAATAACAGAAGGACATACCTTGATCCATGGCGACTGGGTCCTGGTCAGGAAACTGCATAAGGAACCCCTGGAAGCTCGGCGGGAAGCTCCTGACCAAGTACGGTTGATTACCAATTCAGCAGTTCAGGTAGAAGTTAAAAGTATGTGGATAGACGCCAGCCACTGCAGGCGAGTTGAAATGACTCCGGATGATGATGCCTGGGTATCATTGGACTAGATATGTCCCTGCATCATCCCTGATGAAGATGGCAGAGGTTGTCATCGGAATATCATTTAAACTGATACCTGCACCTGGCTGGAAGCCCGGGAAGAGTTTAGTAGCCTATTAGTTAATAGGTTGGTATCTTGTGAATAGTCTTTTATTATCAAAATAATAGACCTAAGAAGCACCAGCTTTTATTTCTTTGCCTTACAGTTCTTAGCATCAGCATCGTTTCTCAACTCTGTATATGGTTTCCTTACTATTTCTGAGCTTGTCCTCTAAGATAAGCTAAAATCTTGAAAATAAGGTCACACATTATGTTTGACTCCCTATAGAACAGTAGGATGAGAAATTGAAGAGAGATCCGACAGGAGAAGAAATCAATCATGACGGAACGACAGGACAGATTCGATGTGCCAAATGGCCTGATCCTTTGTAACATGATCTTTTGTCTACCAACTTCACCAGCTACTTTGAGGGATCTCTGACCATAGACCATAATATATAGGAGCAGGACTTGGCCTCTCGGTTTGTGACAGAGAGCATTCGGTAAACACACTCCTTACACACTCGCCGTTCTGCTGTCGTTCGGCTGAATGTACTCAAAAGGGTTTTAAACAGAGCGTACACGCTCGGGTTGGCTTTGTGGTGCATTTCCCAACGTACACGGTGGAATATTTAATGTCTCTGGTGATGGGGATGGGTAAATGTGTAAATGTCGTTTGTATATTGGATACAGACAGATAATTCTGTTTATGCAAGAGCCTTTTTTTTAAATGCTCAACGGGAAGTTGATAGATAGATAGATAGATAGATACTTTATTCATCCCCATGGGGAAATTCAACATTTTTTTCCAATGTCCCATACACTTGTAAAAAACTAATTACATACAATACTTAACTCAGTAAAAATATGATATGCATCTAAATCACTCTCTCAAAAAGCATTAATAATAGCTTTTAAAAAGTTCTTAAGTAGTTTACTTAAATACATTAAATACAATCAACCCCGGCACTTTAACATATCTTACTCCTGGCGGTTGAATTGTAAAGCCTAATGGCATTGGGGAGTATTGACCTCTTCATCCTGTCTGAGGAGCATTGCATCAATAGCAACCTGTCGCTGAAACTGCTTCTCTGTCTCTGGATGGTGCTATGTAGAGGATGTTCAGAGTTTTACATAATTGACCGTAGCCTACTCAGCGCCCTTCGCTCTGCTACCGATGTTATACTCTCCAGTACTTTGCCCACGACAGAGCCCGCCTTCCTTACCAGCTTATTAAGACGTGAGGCGTCCCTCTTCTTAATGCTGCCTCCCCAACACGCCACCACAAAGAAGAGGGCGCTCTCCACAACTGACCTATAGAACATCTTCAGCATCTCACTACAGACATTGAATGACGCCAACCTTCTAAGGAAGTACAGTCGACTCTGTGCCTTCCTGCACAAGGCATCTGTGTTGGCAGTCCAGTCTAGCTTCTCGTCTAACTGTACTCCCAGATACTTGTAGGTCTTAACCTGCTCCACACATTCTCCATTAATGATCACTGGCTCCATATGAGGCCTAGATCTCCTAAAGTCCACCACCATCTCCTTGGTCTTGGTGATATTGAGACGCAGGTAGTTTGAGTTGCACCATATCACAAAGTCCTGTATCAGTTTCCTATACTCTTCCTCCTGTCCATTCCTGACACACCCCACTATGGCCGCGTCATCAGCGAACTTCTGCACATGGCAGGACTCCGAGTTATATTGGAAGTCTGATGTGTACAGGGTGAACAGGACCGGAGAGAGCACGGTCCCCTGCGGCGCTCCTGTGCTGCTGATCACCGTGTCAGACCTACAGTCTCCCAACTGCACATACTGAGGTCTATCTGTGTGGGGAAACTTCACTCAGGTAGTGAGAGTGTGGAAACGGATTTGATTTCAACATTTAAGATTAATTTGGATTGGTAAATGGATAAAATGAGTTTGGAGAGTTACATACCGGGTAGATGGATCTAGGCAGCATGGTAGTTCGGCACCAGTTAGATGGGCCGAATGGTCTGTTTCGGTTCTATGATTCTATGTTCACCACGGTCAGCAGCGGCTCTCTGACAGTGGTTCCCGCATTTCTGCCCTCTCACGGTGATTTTCCCAGGTAAAGCGGATATGAACCAGTAACCGACATGCAGCAGCCATTCAGATTTATTTTAATTTGCTTTTTACTTTGTGTTTTTGTCATTTAAACATGTTGTGTGGCTCCTACATCACGATGGTAGGATGTCTGCTGATGATCAGCCTTCCACTCTGAGTGTCGCCAGTCTCACAGGTAACAACAATCCAGCTCATCATTCCGGAAGATTTTATCCACAGCGTAACCATTGGGGCCCGGTTTTGTACAGAATCCTCAAATGTCTTAACATTCAGAAGTGTAGCAATCTGCCGCGGGAGAAGGAGGGTTAATGTAGAGCTGGCTGGTCTACAGTGAGGGATGTTTACATTCCAGCAGCCTTTCCGCAACGGCTTCAGGTTCAAGTTCCAGCTTATCGTGATTCAGCCGTTTACCAAAACACAGCGAAAACTAAACATGCCCTGATAAAATTCCTATGCCTCTCGAAAGACATCCACATCTTTCTTATCAGGAGGAGACGAGACCCGACACAAAATTCTCAGTGTTGTCTAACTAGACTTTTGGACAGCTGCAACATGGTTCTTGAGATAAATGCCACGACTGATGTCCAACACACCATACGCATTCTGAAACACACCACCAGCTTCATGGTAAGGATGTGATGATGCGGCAGCGGGGAAATATCCCCCTTGTTTGTGACCTGCTAGTGGATAAACCGTATCCCTTCACCCTGCCACTTTGAATTGGCTCACGTCCTCATTATCCAGGCATCCCACATGTTTTTATTGGGATCTTCCACCTCGTTAAACCCATTTTAATGTTTAAAGTTACGTGTATGCTCAGTATGGGGTTATTTCTCGTGGACTAGGAGAGCCCCCACAGTTACACACTGTCAAGGAAATCTGCTTTTCGCCCCTCAGACGGGCTCTGTGTAAACATGAGATTCTGTGCCTCCCCGCCCCCCACCCCGGAGTGTTCTGCCCAACCCCGCCTCAGGTGGGCTCCGTGTAAACATGAGCTTCTGTGCCTCCCCCCACCTCCCGGGTTCTGCCCAACCCCCAACAGTCCTCGGCATTGTTTTACCAAACCTGTTTGTCTGCTTCGGCTGCAAGTCCTGACTGTTGTTGGGATACCGGCCTGTGTGTTTGTTTATTCCGCTCAATGTATGCAAGGGGTTCGGGTTTAGAAATACAATTGGATCAGGTGTTGGTGAGGCGGAATCTTAATATTGATTTTGTTTCAGGACCCCCTGTGTCAGAAAGTGAACAGTGCATTAAACACGCTCCAACAGAGATTCATTCTTTACAATCTGCTCCAGATTCGTTGGTCGTATAGAAAAATGTTTTCTGATTTTACCGAGCGGTACAAAATCCCACTGGGACGTGAGTGTGAGTAGACGGAGAGATTCAGGGGCAGAATAGACACAGTGTGGTGAACTACATATACCTGTCTGGACACGCCCCCCTGCTGACTGCTCCTGTGGCTCCTCCCACAGACCCCGGTATAAAAGCGATTGAGGCCTGATCCCGGCCCTCAGTCTCCTGGATGTAGTATGGTGGTTAATTGCTGCTTATTCTTTCTTCCAGTCAATAAAAGCCAATATCTCTCCTCACGTCTCGGAGAGTTATTGATGGTGCATCACACAGTGGAAGCACACCCCCTTCCAAGTGATAGCGCTGCAGTCGATAATCCTCAAGTTCATTTTGAAGTATAATTGTCATTCGACCCGACTCTGGTTTACGAGACAGCACGGTAGCGTAGTGGTGACAATGCTTTACAGTACAGGGTTTCAGATAGGACGCTGCCTTTAATGGGTTTGTACAATCTCCCTGTGTCCCTGTGGGTTCCTCCGGTTGCTCCGATCTCCTCCCACAGTCCAAAGGTGTACTGGTTGGTAAAGGGAGTATAGAGACAGTTTCGAAGATACCTCCTCATCCCACAGTCTTTGGGGAACCTGGCCTTGGAAACCAAGGAACTGGCCCTTCCGGCCGTTTATAGACTTTGTTTCCACAGGTATTTTTTTAGATCTGCGGGTGACCCGACCAGTAGGAGTACCAACCTTTAAGTTCGATTACCCTTTGAGAGCCTCTGCTCCTGACAAGCAACATCTTGAACCAGGAAACGTGTGTCAGGTTTGATGGACCCTGAGGTTACCGATAGACCTCTCCTTATCTCTTCCCCTGAGGACAATCATACCTGACGGTATCCGTGGTTTTCATAGCATGGTCCCGTTATGGTCCAATGGCAGCATCCTGGGCTGACTCCCAGAAGCTCACCGAGTTCCCGAGACTGTAATCCCTGTTTCCGAGTCTGCCTCTGACACTCCCAAGTTTTTGACCTATGATGATCCCGGGAAATTTACCAGGACTATTCCAACGATCGTCACAAAACTGAACCTGAGGAACCCTTCTGACTGAATTCGCATTCATAAAGGGGATGAGTGGAAGAAAGCTTTTAATACCCCGACAGGTCAGAATGAATATTTATGACTAACTATCGCAGATGTGAGGTATTGTATTCCTGGACGGCATCCTGTCATGTTTACTAAAGCGATCTAGTGAAGAGAAAGTGTAGAGAATGGGGTGGATACAGCCCCGTCCATCACAGACAAACCTGTCCACACCATTGTATACATTCCCAGGGAACACTGACAAAAGACGCCCACTATTCAGGACATGCCCTCTTCTCGCCACTACATCTGGGAGAGGGATACTGGACCCTTATGGTCCGACGCCACCAGGTTCAGGACCAGTTGTTCCCCTACAACCATCAGGCTCCTGAACCACTGTGGCTAATTTAAATCACCAACAAATCTCAACTCGTTCCACAACCTACAGACTTACATTCAAGGAGTTCACAACTCAATGTCATCATCATTTTTTTTTATTTGCAAATTTATTTTCCCTGTACGTTGGTTGTTTCTCCATCTTTGACTCTCCCTGCGTAGTGTTTATTAAATTCTGTTGTGTTTAATTTTCTTCTAAGCAGCTACAAGAAATGGAATCTGCCCATGAGGTATGTGGTAATGTATGTGGGTTTTGATAATAAATTTGCGTGGAACTGTCAAGAAAGTATGTAGGTTTGGTTTATTGCTATGAGGGTGTGGATGGTGATGAAGATTTCACAAGAACTGATATAATCAGCCGGATTTGCTGTATCCAGTCCCAGGGTGGAACAACATTCCGATCAACATCGAACACTGAGCAATGCAGTCCAGAAACATATCAATAAAGTATCATTTAATGCCCCACTAAACTAATGCCATCTGCTGATATAATACCCTCACTTGTCCATTCCCTGCTCATTCAAACACCTATTTAAAAGGGACTTTATCGCCTCTGTCATACTTGCCTCGAGTATCACCCCTGGAAGGGCATTTCATGCACCCACCAAAATATGTGAACAAAAACTTGCCCGGCATATTTCCATTCAGATTAACTCCCCTCAGTGTAAATGCATGCCTGCTAGTCTGTGATATTTCAGTCCTGGGACAACTACGCCAGTTGTCTATTCTATAACTCTGTGATCGTACAAAGATTTGTTAAATCTCCCTTCAGCCTCCACAACTCCAGAGAAAACAACATGTTTGGCCAAACTCTGCTTATAATCAACGTCAGATCTCAGCAAGTGCTACAAATGCCTATTGACCTACTCACACACCAATATTCAAGGTCAGAAACAGTACCCCCAGGAGAGGTGACCCTTCACCTGTGAGATTGTTGGGGACAGGGACTCTTTCCAGTCTCCTCTGCAGTGACCAGACCTGACACCTATTGGGGAACTTTTTGTTTAGTAACTTTGCTATATTCACCATGGCATATGATTCCGGGTTCATGGGGATGATTAAGGGATATACGTATGAGGAGCGTTTGGCAGCTGGAATTTAGAAGAATTCAGGGTATCTCACTGAAACGTACCGAATGTTGAAACGTGGTGGATGCGGAGAGATGTTTCCTGTGGTGGGGGTATCCCGAACTAAATGGCTGAGCTTCCAAATTGAGGGGAGACCATTTAGAAGAGAGGGAAGGAAGATTTGTTTCTTTTTAGTCAAAGTAACGAATCTGTGGAATGTGGTGGAGATCCAGTCCATGGGTACATTTCAAGCGGAAATTGATATTTCCAGACTAGTCAGGACCTCAGAGGATATGACAAGCAAGCAGGCGTATTTTAGTTGATTGGGATTTGGGATCAGCCATGAAGGACTGGCGGAGCAGCCTTGATGGACTGAATGGCCTAACGCTGCTCCTATGTCATGCGGTCTGATGGACAGCATCTCCTGTTGGCTACCCATTGTAATTCCACACCCCATTCCCATTCCAACATGCCTGTCCATGGCCGACCCTTCTGCCACGATGACCCTACTCCCCGGTTGGAGGAGCAACATCATACTCCGGCTGCCTACATTACAGCATGAATATTGATTTCCCCAACTTACAGAAATTTCTCCCCTCCTCCAGTTTGGCTTTCCTTTCGCCTCCTGTCTTCTCCTCACATCTCCAGCACCTTCCTCAGATACCTCTCCTCCTTACAGTTCTGCAGTTGTCCGCACTCCTCTCCTCTCAGATTCCTTCTTCAGATGTTTATCTCTTCTCCCTATAACCTCCCATCTTCTTACTTCATTTCTCTTCCTTCACTCACTTATCTATTACCTGTCTGCTTGTATTCCTTCCCCTCCCAAACCATTCTCCCTTCTGCCTCCTTCCTTTCCAGTCCGCAAGAAGGGTCTCGACCTGAACCGTAGATTTATTATTCATCTCCATAGATGCTGCCTGATCTGATGAGTTCCTTCAGCATTTTGTGTGCATTTGACTGTTATAAAATCGCAAAGAACAATTGTTCTGCTAAGATCCCTGCAGAACACCACATGTCCCTGACCTCTAGGCAAAATACCCTCTATATGCACCTACCTTCTGCCTTCTATAAGTTAATTCTGGGAGACAAGCCAATTCTGTATCCACACAGCCTTGTCTCCCTGTATCCCATGCCTCCTGACTCTCTGAATACACCCATCCACTGCTCTAACTTCAATACACTTTGTCACATCCTCAAAAAATTCAACATTAGAGATGATATATTAAGGGTGAAATGTGAAAAATTTAAAGGAACTTTTTCACTGGGAGTGTGGTGTGTGTGGAATGTGCTGCCAGTGGAAGATCAATTTCAACATTGATGAGAGGTTTGGATGACTACATGTGTAGCAAGGGTATGGGCCAATACAGGTCGGTGGGACCAGGCAAAATAATAGTTCAGTAAGGACTAGACGGGCTGAATGGCCTTTTTGTACTGTAGTGCTCAAATAAGTAGCACTAGAGTAATTTCAAAGTGTAAGTAACAGTATATTGGAACAGTGACGACACCCAAGTTTTAGGAACTTCACTAATGACGTTATGGTGTACACCAGTTGTTGTCATAGAGAATTTGTTGTACTGTTAGACCTGTGCATAAACATTTTATTCAATCATCAGGACCTAGACTATTATTTCATGAGTTCCTTCTGTTATCAAATTTGAGCTCTACTGGTAATTTTGTCAAATGGGAACGTAAAAGCTGTACCAACTTCATGCTCAGGTACATCAGCTTTCACTGTTGTCCTGCTGTGCTGAGGTCTGCATGAGGGTCCTT
This sequence comes from Hemitrygon akajei, assembly GCF_048418815.1. Taxonomy (NCBI): domain Eukaryota; kingdom Metazoa; phylum Chordata; class Chondrichthyes; order Myliobatiformes; family Dasyatidae; genus Hemitrygon; species Hemitrygon akajei. Next base: position 776,825 of record NW_027331956.1, read on the forward strand.
TCCCATTCCCATAGTACTTCACAAGCTTCCTGTTTTCCACCAACACCATTCCTTACAGTGTCAGCAATTCCAGTTCCCCGCGCCTGTACCTCAAGTAAAGTCGGTTAGATAATTCATTTCCAGAATCAATGAGATCACTAGACCATAAGACATAGGAGCAGAATTAGGTCATTTCCTCCATCACCTCTGCTTGGCCATTCCATCATGGCTGATTTATTAGCCCTCTCAACCACATCCTCCTGCCTTTTCCCCATAATTTTCACACATTGACCAATCCAGAAGCGATCAACCTTTGCCTTAAATACACCGAGTGATGAGGTCACCGCTGCCGTCTGTAAAATGAAATTTTATAGGTTCACCACACTCTTCATAAATTCCTCCCCATTTTCATTCAAAGGGAATGTCCCTCTATTCTGAACCTGCGTCCTCTGGTCGTAGGCTGCAACACTACAAACGTCCACTCCACATCGACCTTAGGCCATTTTAATATTCAGTAGGTTTCAATTAGCACCCCTCATTCTTCTGAATTCCAGTGAATACAGGCCCAGTGTGCTCAGACACTCTTCATATAAGTCCTTCATTTCTGAATCAGTATTGTGAACCTTTATTGAACCCTCTCCATCGTTTCCTATATTATGGGTTTAAAACTACCTACAATTGTGCACTGATTCCTACTTTACTAATCTATCTAATTTCTTCTGCTATAACCCTGTTTCCTCAACACGACCTGCATCCCACGCCCCCTTCCTGCTCTCGTATTGTCTGCAAACTTGGCCATCAATCCATCACTCAAATTATTGAGATGCAATATGAAAATAAACGATCCCAACACAGACCCATGTGGCAGCGAACCAGAAAGGGCTCCCACTATTCCCACACTTTGTCTGCTGCCAGTCAGCCAATACTTTATCCATGCTGGTATCGTTCCTGTAATACCCTGCACTCTTACCTTGTTTAGCAGCCTCACCTTGTCAAATCCCTTCTGAGAACCCAAATACACAACATCCACAGATACTACTTTGTCCACCTTGCTTGTTATTGGCTCAACGAATTCCAATAGATAAGTCAGGCAGAAGTTTCCCTTACTCAAACTGTGCAGCTATTGACCTATTTTATAATGGGGCTCCATGTACCCCGAAACCTTTTCCTTATTAATCGACTCCAACACCTTCCCAACCACTGAGCTCAGGCTATTGGCTAAATCACTTCTTGAGGAGTGGAGTGATATTTGCAATTATAGACTTTCAGACTTTTGATCAACTCCCAACTCCCTTTGCACATCTGATCCATCAATTTGTTCCACGTTCTGATATTTAGGGACAGCCTACAGTCATGTTTACTTCAGGAACCTGGTGAAGAGAATGAGATGGACAGAGGCCAGTCCATCACAGGCAAACCTCTCCACACCATTGAATACATTCAGATGGACCACTGCCTCAAGAAAGCACCATCCATCATCAAGGACGCCCAGCATTCAGGATATTCCCTCATCTCGCCACTACATATGGAGACCTTTCGGTCTGACACCACCAGGTTCAGGACCAGTCGTTATCTTACAGCGTTCAGGCTCCTGAAGCAGTGTAGATAATTTAAATCAGCAATAAATCTCAACTGATTCCAACAACCGACAGACTCACTTTCACAGAGTCTACAACTGATTCCACAGCCTACAGGTTCACTTTCACAGAGTCTACAACTGATTCCACAACCTACAGACTCACTTTCACAGTCTACAACTGATTCCACAACCGACAGACACACTTTCACAGAGTCTACAACTGATTCCACAACCGACAGACTCACTTTCACAGAGTCTACATCTGATTCCACAACCGACAGACTCACTTTCACAGAGTCTACAACACAATGTAGTCTTCTTATTTTTATTTGCATCTTTTATTTTCCCTGCACATTGACTGTTTTGTCCGTCTGTCTTTTCCCGTATCGTTTTTAATACATTCCGTTGTGCTTTGATTTGTTTCGTACAGAATCCTCCAATATCTTCTCATTCAGAAGTGTAGGAATCTGCCGAGGGAGATGAAGGGTTAATGTTGAACTGGCTCGTCTGCAGTGATGGATGTTTACATTCCAGCAGCCTTTCCCCGACCGCTTCAAGCTCATGTTCCAGTTTATTGTGATTCAGCATACAGCTAAAACTAAACAACAATTTTATATGCACCCTCTCGAACAGACTTTTAGAGACTTGCGACATTGTTCTGCAGATAAATGCCCCGACTAATGAAGGCCAGAATACCATACGCTTTCTTCAACCCCCTACCAGCTTCATTATAAGAATGTGATTATGCGTGCAGGGGGAAAATACCACTCGAGGTTTGCCGATCTCCTAGTGGACATACCGCCTTCCTTGACCTTGCCACTTTGATTTGGACACCTCTTTATTGTCCAGATCCGCCACTTGTCTTTATTGGATTCTTCCTCCTCGTTAAATCCATTTTAAAGTTTATCAGTGGTGGGGTTATTACTTATGGACTGGGAGAGACTGCGCTGTTTCGCCGTGTCCTGTCGCTTTCTCAAGGGAATCTGCTGTTCGCCCCTCAGCCGGGCTCCGTTTAAAGTTGGGATTCTGTGCCTCCCCCTCCCGGAGTGTTCCGCCCAACCCCCAACAGTCCTCGACGTTGTTTTACCAAACCTGTTTGTCTGCCTCGGCTGCAAGTCCTGACTGTTGCTGGGATACCGGCCTGTGTGTTTGTTTAGCCCGTTCGAGGTTTGAAATGGGTTCTGGTTTAGAAATACAATTGGTCCGGGTGTTGGTGAGGCGGAATCAGAATATTGATTTTGTTTCAGGACCCCCTGTATCAAAAAGTGAATAGTGCATTAACATTAAACACGCTCCAGCAGATATTTATTCTTTACAAACAAAAACAACTAAAATAATTTGCTCCAGATTCGTTGGTCGTCTCGAAGAAGGTTTTGCCGATTTTACCGAGCGATACAAAATCCCACTGGGACGTGAGTGTGAGTAGACGGAGTGATTCAGGTGCAGAAAAAGACAACGTGGAAATACCCCCCCTGTCCGATTTATAGCGGGTATTGTTAATAATCCTCAAATTCATTTTGAAGTATAATTGTAATCTGACCGTACTCCTGTGTACAAGACGGCACGGTACGTGGTGGTTCGCACAGTGCTTTACAGTACAGGTGGCCATAGAGTACAGGGTGCCGTATAGGACGCTGCCTGTAAAGAGTTTGTACTTTCTCCCCGAGACCGTGTGGGGTACTCCGGTTTCTCTGGTTTCCTCACACAGTCCAGACGTATTGGTTGTTCGGTGGAGTTCCGTGACGGTCCCTAAGATCCCACATCCCTGGCCATTTATAGAGTCCAGACCGACAGGTATTTTTTTACGATCTGCGGTTGACCCGACCAGTAGGAGTACCAGTGTCTGAGTTAGACCATCACCTGAGTACCAGCGCTCTTGACGGGAGACCACTTGTGTCAGGAAATGTTTGTCACGACTCAGAGGTCCTGTGCTTCCTGACAGATTTCACTTTATCTATTCCCTTGGGGTCCGCTTCTGCTGAGGGTTTCTGTGGTTTTCAGAGCATGGCCCCGTTATGGTCCTGCGAAACTTCCTGGGATCATCATAGGTCAGAAACATGGGAATGGCTCTATCCTGGGCCGATTCCCAGAAGCTCACGGAGTTCCCGAGAATGTAACCCCTGTTTCCGTTCCTGCCTCTGACATTCCCGAGTTTTCGACCTATGACGATCCCAAGAGGTTTCCCAGGAGTTTTCCGACCTCCTCGGGGTTTCCAGTAAACAGATTGCAAACGCACACACCGCCCCATCGGCGCTATGTTTGTGTCATAAAGTTATTTTAGGGGCCTGCCCAGCGCATGAACGACTCCTTCTCTCCCTCAGGACCCGAAATGCTGGTCAAGGACAGGTATATTCAAGAGGCTCTTTCCGCAGGGTTTTTCAGATCCTGCACTTCCCTAGCGGGAGCAGGATTCTTTGTGTGATCAGAAAGATGGGCGTCTGACACCTTGCATCAATTATAGTGGCTTTAACAAAAATAACAGTGTGAATCACTCCACCCTGTCAATAATTACCACAGTGTTTGAGTAAAACTGAACCTGAGGAATGCCTCTAACTGATAGCGGTGTACACGATAATGAGAGACACTGATCGTGGGGTTAGTCAGAGGCTTTTTCCCCAGGGCTGAAATGGCTAGCACGAGAGGGTATAGTTTTAAGCTGCTTGGAAGTAGGTACAGAGGAGATGTCAGGGGTAAGTTTTTTTATGCAGATTTTGGTGAATGCTTAGAATGGGCTGCCGGCGGCAGTGCTGGAGGCGGAAACAATAGGGTATTTTAAGAGACTCCTGGATGGGTATATGTAGCTTAGGAAAATAGAGCGCTATGGGTAAGCCTAGTTTGTTCCAAGGTAGGGACATGTTCGGAACAGCTTTGTGGGCACCTCGAGCAGACTAAGCAAACACACAGGCCGGTATCCTAGCAACAGTAAGGACTCGCAGCCGAAGCAGACAAACAGGTTTGGTAAAACAATGCCGAGGACTGTTGGGGGTTGGGCAGAACACACCGGGAGGGGGAGGCACAGAATCCCAACTATAAACGGAGCCCGTCTGAGGGTCAAACAGCAGATTCCCCTGAGAAAGCCTCAGGAGAGGGCAAAACTGTGCAGTCTCTCCCAGTCCATCAGTAATAACCCCACCAGCTGAACATACAGGTAACTTCAAACTTTAAAATGAGGTTAATGAGGAGAAAGATCCCAATAAAGACTCTTGGGGGACCTGGATAATGAAGACGTGTATCCACGAGGAGGTTGACAAACCTAGAGGGATATTCTCCCCGCTGCCCACATCATCACATCCTTACAATGAAGCCGGTCGGGTGTTTAAGAATGCGTATGGAGTGTTGGACTTCATTAGTCGGGACATTAATCTCAAGGGCCATGTTGAGCTCTCTGAAAGTCTAGTTAGACGACACTGAGAGTTTTGTGTCATTTCTGGTCTCCTCCTGATAGGAAACTCGTGGAGGTTTTAGAGAGGGAGAGTAGGAAATTTACCCAGGGCATTGTTTTGTTTCAGCCAGTATGCGGGTGTACGGCTGAATCACGGCAAACTGGAACTTGAACCTGAAGCGGTCGGGGAAAGGCTGCTGGAATGTAAATATCCCTCACCGTAGACGAGCCAGTTCTATATTAACCCTCCATCTCCCTCGGCAGAGTCCAACACTTCTGAATGTGAGGACGTTGGAGGATTCCCTCAAAGCAGCTGCACAGGTTGATAGACCGAAAGGCCATGATAGAAAGGATCACAATGGGAACATTAGGCCCATCGAGTCTGCCTGCCATCCCACCATGACTGATTTCTTCTCCTGTGCAAATTCTGTTTGATTTCTGATCCTCAGGGTTCTTCCGGGGCGTGTCCGTATAGTGACACAGTGGACAGAAGCTTCTGGAATGACGAGCTTGATTGTTGTTACCTGTGAGACTGGCCACACTCAGGGGGGAGGACTGATCATCAGCAGACACCCTCCCATTGTGATGTAGGAGCCATGAGCCATATTTAAATGAAAAAAACACAAATTTTATGCAAACAAATAAAAATAGCCGTATCACACCGAATCGTTGGTCAACAGAACGACAAGACAATGTTTGCGTGTGTAAGGAGTGTGTTGATCGAGCGCTGCCGGTCACAAGCCGAATGGCCGAATCCTGCTCCTGCACCTTATGGTCTCCCATCGTCGTGGAGCCGCAAATGCGGCTGCACGTGTTGATAGACCGAAGGGTGATGAGATAAAGGAGCAAAATTAGAACATTAGGCCCTTCCAGTCTGCATGCCATCCCATCATGACTGATTTCTTCTCCTGTGGAAACTCTGTTTAATTTCTGATGCTTAGAGTTCTCCCGGGAGTTAAAAATAACGAGTGACCTTAATTTCAAAATTTTGGTTTATCTTAGAGTACAAACAAACATACAAATCCTCAGCAAACTAAACAAAGAGCTGAGAACCATGGCAAGAAGTGTAAGGCAAAAAAAACAGCGCTTCTGAGAAATCTATCAGTTCTATAATAAGATAAAGGAACTTACTTTGATGACGATGAATTAATTAACAGGCTAATAAATTCTCCTCCTGCTTCCCGCCGGGTACAGGTTTCAACTTTAACCGATGTTTCCATTACAAACTCTGCCAACTTCATCGGGGATGATGTCTGGGCATGTCGATTCCAGTGGTATATATATTTCCGTCAGACATGCCCATGCGTCGTCCCTGACGAAGATGCAGAGTTTGGTATTGACATGTTGATTAAAATAGACACCTGTACCCGGTTGGAAGCCTGAGAAGAGTTTAAACATCATCTACGCCGGGAAATCACTGAGTCCTTTATTTTAAATTAATACGCATAATTTTAGTAAATGCAGCACATGTGTAATGTGCTCATCCTTAAACAACGAAAAGTGAGAAAGGTGATATATCGGTATGGAGAGGCCACTGCACAGGATCGGAAACTGCTACAGAAAGTTGTAAACTCAGCCAGCTCATTCATGGGCACTGGACTCCACAGCATCCAGGACACATTCAAAAGATGATGCCATAAAAAGGTGGCATCCATCATTAAGGACCCCCATCACCCAGGACATGCCTTCCTCTAATTGCTACCATCAAGGAGGATGTACAGGGTCCTAAAGAGCCACTCACTGTTTCAGGTACAGCTTTTTTCCTTCTGCTATAAGATTTCTGAATGGACAAATTTGACCTGCAGAAATGAACCTCTTCATCTGTGTTGAACTCCATCTGCCACTTCCCAGTTCTGCATCCGAGGCGAGGAAATAGATTGCTGAGCCTCTGGCTAGGATCATTATGTCCTCATTGTCCACGGGAATGGTCCCGGAGGATTGGAGGGAGGCGAATGTTGTCCCCTTGTTCAAAAAGGGTAGTATGGATAGTCCGGATAATTATAGACCATTGAGCCTTACATCTGTGGTGGGAAAGCTGTTGGAAAAGATTCACAAAGATAGGATCTATTGGCATTTAGAGAATCATGGTCTGATCAGTGACAGTCAGCATGGCTTTCTGAAGGGCAGATCACATCTAACAAGCCTGATGGAGTTCTTTGAGGAGGTGACCAGGCATATAGATGAGGATAGTGCAGTGATCTACATGGATTTTAGTAATGCATTTGATAAGGTTCCACACGGTAGGCTTATTCAGAAAGTCAGAAGGCATGGGATCCAGGGATGCTTGACCAGGTGGATTCAGAATTGGCTTGCCTGCAGAAAGCAGAGAGTTGTGCTGGAGGGAGTACATTCGGATTGGAGGGTTGTGACTAGTGGTGTCCCACAAGGATCTGTTCTGGGAACCCTACTTTTCGTGATTTTTATTAACGACCTGGATGTGGGGGTAGAAGGATGGGTTGGCAAGTTTGCAGAAGACACAAAGGTTGGTGGTGTGGATAGTGCAGAGGATTTTCAAAGATTGCAGAGAGACATTGATAGGATGCAGAAGTGGGCTGAGAAGTGGCAGATAGAGTTCAACCAGGAGAAGTGTGAGGTGGTACGCTTTGGAAGGACAAACTCCAAGGCAGAGTACAAAGTAAATGGCAGGATACTTGGAAGTGTGGAGGAGCAGAGGGATATGGGGCTACATGTTCACAGATCCCTGAAAGTTGCCTCACAGGTAGACAGAGTAGTTAAGAAAGCTTATGGGGTGTTAGCTTTCATAAGTCGAGGGACAGAGTTTAAGAGTCGCGATGTAATGATGCAGCTCTATGAAACTCTTGTTGGACCACACTTGGGAGTACTCTGTCCAGTTCTGGTCACCTCACTATAAGAAGGATGTGGAAGCATTGGAAAGGGTACAGAGGAGATTTACCAGAATGATGCCTGGTTTAGAGAGTATGGATTATGATCTGAGATTAAGGGAGCTAGGGCTTTACTCTCTGGAGAGAAGGAGGATGAGAGGAGAAATGATAGAGGTATATTTGATATTAAGGAGAATAGATAGAGTGGATAGCCAGCGCCTCTTCCCCAGGGCACCATTTCTCAATACAAGAGGACATGGCTTTAAGGCAAGGGGAGGGAAGTTCAAGGGGGATATTAGAAGAAGATTTTATACTCAGAGTGTTTGGTGCGTGGAATGCACTGCCCGAGTCAGTGGTGGAGGCAGATACAGTAGTGAAGTTTAAGGGACTACTAGACAGGTATATGGAGGAATTTAAGCTTAGGGAGGCAGAGTTTAAGGGTCGGCACAACATTGTGGGCCGAAGGGCCTGTACTGTGCTGTATTGTTCTATGTTCTATCTATTTCTCGCTGGAATATCTCTGTTAATTTAATTTTTTTATTGAAGGCACGACACAGTACAGAAAACGTAATGCATTACATTTTCCTCCATTTGCTTTTATACCTTACCCCTAAACAACACCACAATGTCTTCAGTGGGGCCTTCTGGGAGTTGTAGTCATTGGTCCTCGCTCGCTCCCTGTCAAAGCTTGTTCCGTCAGCCACCACAGACGTCACCGAAACAGACCCACCGAGGCGCGAATGGGAATAACTCCCGTCCTTGTGGGCGCCGAGGCCGGCGACACCGACAGAAGCGAAACGCTGATCTCCGCCATGGCGATGGAGCGGGTCTGATTATGGGCCGATTTCCTCCAGCCTTTCATAGCTCATACTTAACACTGACCCCTACTGTCATTGGCTGCCGTGCCTGTCGCTCAAATGGGAACTCGGAGGGTGATTAGTTTATGTTAACGTCAGTCAGCCTTCCTGTCTTTATGAGTTTGGATTTGGATTTATAACAGGACAGGAAGCAAATTGGGAGAAATGTGAGTTTTTATGTGATGGTGCATCAGTCTCCGAGTGACATTATTAACAATAAAAGGGCAAAGGCTGTGGTGAGGATATAGGTGATTTACTGGAGGTTATATGCAGATAATATTGGAAGGGATATCAAACTTGGAATTGTTTGGGATATGATTTAGAAAATGGGGGGATTTGTGGGGATCATAATATTCCAGTGATGATTAATGAGGGCAAAATTATTGTTACTGAAACAGGGGAGGTTGTGTTACTGGCTGGGTCATTGGCTGGGAGATTCATAATCAGGATAAGTTAAGTGAAGAAGTTAAACAATGTAGGGATATGTTTTTCAGTGAATACCCTGATGTGCTGGAAGTCAGCTGTAGCAATGATAGTATCACTGATGGAGAGATTTCTTTGTATGAATTTAAGAAGTCTATTAATAATGCAGGTCAGGTGTCCCCAGGAAAGAGTGATATTTGAAATTGTAATTGTATATAATTCTCTTTTGTGAAAATATTAAATGTTTGAGTTGTGCATCTACTTTCCTCATGGAAAATGGAAACAGTAGTGCCTATTCTAAAACCTGGCAGATCCCCATTTGATCCTTCTAGACTGGACTGCCAACACAGATGCCTTGTGCAGGAAGGCACAGAGTCGACTGTACTTCCTTAGAAGATTGGCGTCATTCAATGTTTGTAGTGAGATGCTGAAGATGTTCTATAGGTCAGTTGTGGAGAGCGCCCTCTTCTTTGTGGTGGCGTGTTGGTGAGGCAGCATTAAGAAGAAGGACGCCTCACGTCTTAATAAGCTGGTAAGGAAGGTGGGCTCTGTCGTGGGCAAAGTACTGGAGAGTTTAACATCGGTAGCTGAGCGAAGGGCGCTGAGTAGGCTACGGTCAATTATGGAAAACCCTGAACATCCTCTACATAGCACCATCCAGAGACAGAGAAGCAGTTTCAGCAGCAGGTTGCTATCAATGCAATGCTCCTCAGACAGGATGAGCATTACTCCCCAATGCCATTCGGTTTTACAATTCAACCGCCAGGGTTAAGATATGTTAAAGTGCCGGGGTTAGAACTGAGCTTAAGTTACCATTCAATGTATTTTAGTAAATTATTTAAGAACTTTTTAAAAGCTATTTATTAATGCTTTTTGAGAGGGTGATTTTAGATGCATATCATATTTATACTGAGTTAAGGATTGTATGTAATTACTTTTGCTACAATAAGTGTATGGGACATTGGAAAAAATGTTGAATTTCCCCATGGGGATGAATAAAGTATCTATCTATCTATCTCTAGTTATGGGCGTATATCGTGAATGTCTCATTTGTGTAAACTTATTGAATGTATGGCAATCAAGCCCTTGAGTTATATTTTGGAAAGAGTGGTGATAAAGAGTGGTTTTATTAGAGTGGATTTTGGAAGGGTGAAATGACATTAGATTCAGTTTTAGGTTTGGAAGATGATATTTGGAAAGCACAATTAAATAAAGATGTTGTACTAGCAGTATTTCTTGATACTGAAAAGGGAAATGATATGGAAGAAAGGACTTCTGATTAAATTAGGAGTGAGGGGGACATTGTATAATTTTTCTGAGTTTCTTTTGGATGGACTGACCAAGTACCGGTCGGCATGTTACGTTTGTGTTTCTATGAGATAGAGAATGGGATCCTACAAGACAGTAATTGTAGCCTTTCTTATTTAATATTATGATTAATGATATTTTCTCTGAGATGGGAAAATGGGATACCCTGGGTAAATCACAATATACAGATGATGTAACTTTATAGATCAGAGGTATTAATTGCAAATTACAATTAATAGGTCAAACAGTGGGCAGATTGATGAGGATTTTAAGCTTTCAGTCGTTAAAACACATTACGTGGTTTACAAATAACATTAATAAACTTGCACTTGATTTTAAATTATATGATTAATATTTTGAGTAAGTGTCAGTGGTAAGATTTCTCAGTATGTGGATGGATAATAAGCTGACGTGGAAGCACCTATCAGTAAAATAATTGATAAATGTAAAGGAGCTTTAAATCTCCTCAGACATCTATGTGGGTATTCCTGGGTGCAACATGAAAATCTTTGTTGACCAATTATATTTGTTTAATTTGATCTGTTCTTGATTATGTCTGTGTGGCTTATGCATCAGCTTCATCTTCAAATTAAAAATGTTTGTATGTGATACAATTACAGACTTTAAGATTGTGTTCTGGTGCAGTAATGTTGTTTCCTGTTTTGGCTTTACTGATTGCAATGGGACAATTGCCCTCAAAGTAACAGAGGTTCAAGTTGATGTCAACATACTGGATTAATTTGCGGGGGCAAGGAAATGATCATCCTGTTAAAGGTGTGCTGGAGGACGGTTGGGGACATCACAAGAAGACTGTTTTTTGTTTTGTGTGGCTGGGTTCTTACCACGCTGGGAATATGGGTGTATTTGATGATACAATATGCCCCACTGTAGCTTTCTCTGTAACCCCACCTTGTTTTTTCCAATGACTTCAGTTGATTTTAGGTTACATGATTGGATTCGGTTCTGCCTGAGAGTCTGTTGGTTTATTAGTATATTAATGAAAGTTATTATCATACGGTAACCATTTTTACAGATGAATCAAAAGATAAGTTAACTGCGGATGTTGGTGTGGCTGTTTTTGTGTGCCTGAATTGTAGGTAATGATAAAGAAATGACTTATAGCCATTTATCAGCATAGAAAGCAGAATTCTTTGCCAACAGTTTAGGCTTACAGTGGGTGGAGGAAATTGGTCCTTATAATTTGCTCAGAATACATTTTGGTTTTGATGAGTCTTAAACAGGTCATTCTGGCAGTAGGTCAGTTTGACTGTTGGAAACTTGTCAAACGGTATTTCATATATTAAGTTTGATTTATATGTCTGCACATTATAGGCCCTGCACATCACACTGTTGAGGGAAATGATGGGGTTGACTCTTTAGCACCAAAAGCTGTTAAATGTTAAGCTGTGGATATAGACCTTCCACTTAGCAAATTAGAAGCTAAAGGGTTGGTAGTGCTAAGAATTAGGGGCTTACTGCAAGAATTGTAGGATAATGGACATAAGGACAGACACCTTTACAGAATACATAAACCTGTTGGGTTTATAGAAGGGGTTAAAACAAGGGAAGGAATGATATTGACACGACTTAAAAACACCCACATTATGCTTAATTATGCCTCGTTCTAAGTGGAAAACTTCATTCTGTGTCGTGTACATTTTGTCATTATGAAACTGTCGAAACACATACTATTTCAATGTGAAGTGTATAAGGCTGAAAAAAAATCAAATGCAGTCTTCAATACAATCTTTGTGAGGGTAGATAGTTTTCTGATAAAAACTTTATTAAATTATGGGACTGACTTTAAATTAATTCACAGTTTGAGCTGGAAAAGGCATGTAATAATTGTGTTAAACCTAAGGAAGTGGCATATAAGTTAGCAAAGGTGAGTGGGATGTTGGATTATTGGGATGCTCTTAAAATCCAAGAAAAGGCAATGAAAAAAGCCATAAGAATGGTAAAGACAAAATATGAGGGCAAACTGGCCAATAATATAAATCAGGATACTAAAAGTTTAGTTTTCAGTTACATTAAGAGTGAAAGGGAGATGAGAGTTGATACTGGACCACTGGAAAATGATGCTGGTGAAGTAGTAATGAGGGACAATGAAATGGCAGATGAACTTAATGAACAATCTTCACTGTCTTTTCCGGTCAGCACCGCCCCCACCTGTCCCATTTAACCTGTCTCATTACGGGTGGACTTTAGGACCCGGGGGAGCTCAGGACCCACCGCCCACAGCTGCTGCTGAATCCCCGGTGTTTCTGTTCGGTTGACGGATGCGGTGATCGAGTTAAAATTAATCAATCAATAATTCTCATCTCGTGTTTATTTCACTCCATAGAACCATAGAACACTACAGAAAACAGGCCATTTGGCGCTTGTAGTCTGTGTGGAAACTTTATTCTGCTCGTCCCATTGACCTGCACCCAGTCCGTAACCCTCCAGACCTCTCCCATCCATGTATCTATCCAATTTATTCTTAAATCTTAAGAGTGAGCCAGCATTTACCATGTCAGATGGCAGCTCGTTCCACACTCCCACCACTCTCTGAGTGAAGAAATTCCTCCTCATGTTCCTCCTAAACCTTTCCACTTTCACCCTAAAGCCATGTCCTCCTGTTTTTATCTTTCCTAATCTAAGTGGAAAGAACCTACTCATATTTACTGTCTATACCCCTCATAATTTTGTAAACCTCTATCAAATCCCCCCTCATTCTTCTACGCTCCAAGGAATAAAGTCCTAACCTGTTCAATCTTTCCCTGTAACTCAACTCCTGAAAACCTGGTAACATTCTAGTAAATCTTCTCTGCAATCTTTGAATCTTACTGATCTCCTTCCTATAGTTAGGAGACCAGAACTGCAAATAATACTCCAAATTTGGCCTCACCAATGCCTTATACAACCTCAGCATAATATCCCAACTCCTGTACTCAGTACTTTGATTTACGAATGCCAGGATGCCAAAGGCCTTCCTTACAACCCTGTCTACCTGTGACGCCACTTTCAGGGAATTATGTACCTGAACACCCAGATCCCTTTGTTCCTCCGCACTCCTCAGTGCCCTACCATTTACTGTGTATGTCCTACCTTGGTTTGTCCTTCCAAAATGCAACACCTCATGCTTGTCTGAATTAAATTCCATCTGTCATTATCTGGGCCATTTTTCCAGTTGGTTCAGATCCCTCGGCAAGCTTTGAAAGCCTTCCTCGCTGTCCACAACGCCTCCAATCTTGGTGTCATCAGCAAAATTGCTGATCCAATTGACCACATCTATATCATTGATATAGACAACAAACATCAATAGTCCCAGCACAGATCCCTGAGGCACACCACTAGTTACAGGCCTCCAGTCTGAGAAGCAATCATCCACTACCACTGTCTGTCTTCTCCCACACAGCCAATTTTGAATCCAGTTTCTAACCTCTCTATGGATACCTAGTGTCTGAACCTTCTGTACTAATCTCCCATGTGGTACCTTGTCAAAGGCCTTTCTGAAGTTCGTGTAGACAACATCCACAGCCTTTCCTTCATCTACTTTCTTGGTCACCTCCTCAAAAGCTCTACAACATTCATTAAACACGACCTACCATGCACAAAGCCACACTGGCTATCCTTAATCAGCCCTTGGCTGTCCAATTACTTGTATATCCGATCTCTCAGAACACCTTCCAATAATTTACCTACTACTGATGTCAGGCTCACTGGCCTGTAATTACCTGGTTTACTATTGGAGCCTTTTTTAAACAATGGAATAACATGAGCTACCCTCCAATCCTCTGGCACTGCACCCGTGGCTGAGAACATTTTAAATATTTCTGTCAGGGCCCCTGCAATTTCTACACCAGTCTCTCTCAAGGTCCGAGGAAATATCAAGTCAGACCCGGGGGATTTATCTACCTTTATTCGCTGTAAGGCAGCAAGCACCTCCTCCTCTTTAATCTACAAATGTTCCATGACACTACTGCTTGTTTCCCTTCCTTCCATATACACTATGCCAGTTTCCTGAGTAAATACTGATGCAAGGAAAACTGTTTAAGATCTCCCCCATCTCGTGAGGCTCCACACTCTGATCTTCTAGGGAACAATTCTGTCCCTTACTATCCATTTACTCTTAATATATTTGCAGAAATCCTTTGGGTTTTCCCTTCACATTATCTGCCAAAGCAAACTCATGTCTTTTTGCCTTCCTGATTCCCCTCTTTAGTATTTTCTTACATTTTCTATATTCTTCAAGTATCTCATTTGTTCTTTGTTGCCTCTACCTGCTGTGCACTTCTCCCTTTTTCTTAACCAGATCGCCAATATCCCTGGAAAACCAAGGTTCCCTATGCCTGTTAACTTTGCCTTTAATCCTGGCAGTAACGTGCAAACTCCGCTCTCTCAAAATTTCGCCTTTGAACTTACTGAACACATCCTTGCCAGAAAAAAACTTTTCCCAATCCACTCTTCCTAGATCCTTTTTCATTTCCACAAAATTGTCCGTTCTCCAATTTTACCGGAACATTAAACTGCCAGTTCTGCCCCTCCTGCCACCAAGTCTCACTAATAGCAGCAATGTCGTAATCCCACGTGTCAACCCACGCCCCAAACTCATCTGCCTTACCTACAATACTCCTTGCATTGAAATAGATGTACCTGAGAATATTTATATCATGCATAAACCTTTTTTAAAAATTTCTGTCTATACATGCAGTCCCCTCATGTTCCTTATCCTCCTCCACCTCAGTATCTGCTCTAACACTCTGGTTTCCCCGCCCTCTGCAAATCTAGATTAAATTCCCCGGAACAGCACTGGCAAATCTACCCGCAAGAATGTTAGTCCCCCTCCAGTTCAGGGGCAAACCGTCCCGTCGGAACAGGCCCTACGTTCCGGGGAACAAAGCCCAATTGTCCAGAAACATGAAGCCCTCCCTCCTGCACCATCTCCTTAGCCACGTATTTAGCTGCACTCTCCGCACATTTATATTTACAGGGACTTTACTCCTGACGCCGGTCCCGGGACCTGACCCGATTACAGACCCGGAGCGGAACCGGAGCAGATTCTCAGCCACCGGTTTACATCCCCAGTCCGGAAGAAAGGATAAAGTTTCCCCGTGAATTTATTCCCAGTGAAGGTGTGGAGATGGGACTTGGTCTCCGCGTTGTAAAATGAAACTGTCCCGTACTCGTAACTGAGATAAACTCCCACCCTCCCGGGGATGGGACCGGCAGGGAGACCGGACTCGGGGGAAGGGAGACCACGGTCCACGTCATAATCCCGATGTAACACGTCACCATTCCGCCCAATGACCCAGAATCCGGTCTCCGGTCTCAGTCTGACCCCTCCCTTCCTCTTCACAGACTCAGCGGCGACTCCCAGCCACCAGTCCCGATTCCCCGTCACCTCCACCTCCCAGTAATGTCTCCCCGATGTGAATCCCTCCGATCCCAGCACACAAGCCCGTTTTGTGAATCTCTTCCCGGTGTCATGGAGATTCCTCCAGGTCCGGGTCCGTCTCACACCCTGCCGATCCTCAGACACCTCGAGCCACGGACTTGCCGTTTCCACATCCAGGGTGACAGAGACTGGGGGGAGAAGCAGAGAATTAGAGAGTCCCCGGGTATCGGGGGGAGACTCGGGCAGCGCGGTCCCGGGGATCGGGGAGGAGACTCAGGCAGCGCTGCCCCGGGGATCGGGGGGAGACTCTGACAGCGCGGCCCCGGGACTGAGGGAAAGGCCACTGGGCTTCAGGCGCAGTCGGTTTCCCGGGGTTTGACCGGACGAAAGCGGATGGACAACTAATGTCTCCCCAAGGGTTTTACGCTGGACGGAGAGCAGAGAGACTCCTGGCCCTTGACTCCTCAGACAGGGGAAAGATCCTCCCTCACTCCTGCCTGTTGACCCCTGAAAGAATTTTGTGTTTCCATGAGATCTCCTCTCATTCTTCGAAACTGGGAATAGAGAACATAGAGCAGTACAGCACAGGAACAGGCCCGTCATACAATGTTCACATTAATTTGTGAGTGTGAAGTGGGGGAGTGTGATGGTTTGAGACAGTAAAGGAGGTGATAATGGGAACCAGTAGGAGAGAGATGAATGGCAGATTGAACCAGGAGGGGGAGGGGTGGAAAGCCCGTGTGTGAACTGTGTGTGCAGACGTAATGAGAAGCTAGAGGGGGCAAAGATTGGAGATCAGGATCCCTTTGCCCCTTTCCCACAACCCCATCCCTCCGCAGCCCCTCATTTAGACAGGGGATGAATTTGCAGGAACATTGGAAAAAAGTTGAATTTCCCCATGGGGATGAATAAAGTATCTATCTATCTATCTATCTATCTATCTATCTATCTATCTATCTATCTATCTATCTATCTATCTATCTATCTATCTATCTATCTATCTATCTATCTATCTATCACAAGTCCTGATGAAGTGTTTCAGTCTGAACCGTCGACTGTTTACTCTTTTCCATAGAAACTTCCTGGCCTGCTGTTCCCCCAACAATTTGTGTGTGTTACTCCGCTTTAAATATACTCAATTATTTGGCCTCCACAGCTGCCTGTGGCAGATTCACTATCCTGTGGATAAAGGAATTCCTCCTCCTCTCTGTCCTAAATGGACATCCCTATAGTCGGAGGCTATGCTTACCGTTCTCGACCCACCCACATCCCCCCAACATCAACTCTCTCTAGACAGGTGTCAGAGAGATCTGGCGAGACCCTTCATGAGGACCTGTGTAGCTTGGATTACCAGCATCTGCAGATTTTCTCCTGTTTGATCTTGAAAGCACAAGTTAATAAGTAAACATCGTGATTAGTCAGAGTCTCAAAAGTTATGGGGAGGAGGCGAGAGAATAGGGGTTGAGGGGGATAATAAATCAGCCAGTCTTCTAAACTGCCGTGAGTACAGTCCCAGAACCGACAAATATTCCTCATATGTTAACTCTTTCATTCCCGGAATCATTCTTGTGAACCTCCTGGACCCTCTCCAATGGCAGCACATCTTTTCCGATATAAGGGACCCAAAACTGCTCACAATACTCCAAGTGTGGTCTGACTTATAAAACCTCAGCATTACATCCTTGCTTTTGTACTCTAATCCTCTCGAAATGAAAGCAAACATTCAGTTTGCCCATCTTACCACTGACACAAACTGCAAGTTAACCTTCAGGGAATCCTGCACCAGAAGCTCCAAGTCCCTTTGCACTTCTGATTTTTGAATTTTCTCCCTATTTACAAAATTGTCTATGCCTTTATTCCTTCTATCAAAGTGCATGCATGACCTCCCTACCCGATAATCCATCTATCACTTATTTGCCCATTTCCTGATCTGTCTCTGTCCTTCCCCAGATTCCGAGCTTCTGCAGCACTACTTGCCCCTTCACCTATCTTCATATCATCTGCAAGCTTGGCCACAAAGGCAACAATTCTGTCATCCAAATCATTCTTTGTCTATCTTGGCTTTGCATTCCTCAAAGAATTCCAACAGATTAGTCAGGCAAGATTTCCCCTTAAGGGAAGGCATGCTGTCTTTGCCCTATTTTATCATGAGCCTCCATGTACCCAAAAGCTCGTCCTTAACACTGGACTCTAACATCTTCCCAAGCACACCACATCCAGACTAACTCACGTATAATTTTCTCTCCTCAGCTGCTTTCCCTTCTTAATGTCTGAGGTGACCTTTGCAATTTCTAATAATCTTGAATGACCAAGTATCTAGTGATTCTTGAAAGATCATCACTGATGTCCCCATATTCTCTTCAGCTAACTCTTTCCAAACACTGGGGTGCAGTCTATCTGGTCCAGGTACCTTCAGATCTTCAATCGTCCCACGCACTTTCTCTTCAGTAACACCAACAACTCTTATCTCTGTTCCCACTCTCATATTGGTGACATATAGTTAGTATCATTCACAGTGAGGATTGACACACAATATTAAATAAGTACCTCTGCCATGTCTTTTGTCACATTTCTCCTCTCCAGTGTCATTTTCTAGGGGTCCAATATCCACTCTCGCCTCTCTTTTACTCTTTACATTTTTGTGTCCTCTTGAGTATTGTTGGCAAACTTTCTCTTATATCTCATTTTCTCTCCTTATGGATTTGTAATTCCCTTCTGTTGATTGTCAAAATCTTCTCGATACTCCAACATCCTGCTGATTTCTGCTCTATTGTATGCCCTCTCTTTCACTTCTATGCTGTCTCTGACTTCCCTGTCAAACGCGGTTCCCTCATCCTCCCTGTATAATAATACCTCATCTTTCCGAATTGCCCTTGGAACTCCAGTCTTTGTTGTTCAGCAATCATCCCTGCTCATGTTCCCTTCCAATCTGCTTCAGTCCGCTCCTCCCTCATGCCTCTGTAATTAACATTACTCCACTCTAATACTGATACATCTGACTTTATCTCCCTCTGTGGGGTGAATTCTATCATTTTATGATCACTGCTTCCTAAAGGTTCTTTTAACTGAATCTCCCAAATCATATCTGGTCCATTATACAAATTCTTCTTTAGAATTGTCTTTCTCCCATTGGGCTCAACCACAAGCTGTTCTAAAAAGCCATCTCGGGTGCATTCTACAAATTCTCTCTCCTGGAATACAGCACCAACATAATTTTCCCAATCTACCTCCTTGAAATCCCCCATTTCGATCATCACCTTGCCCTTTTTTTCCATCTCGTGGTGTAATTTGTATCCCATCTCTAACCTGGCTAATATTTGGAGTTCTGTATGGGGGGGGGGGTGTTTGGAGCTTGGGATAAAAGCAGAGAGTGGATGGACGTGGGCTATTCAGCTGCGGTGTAGGGTGTCCAGGTATGACCTCTTATAGAGGTAAATAATTAATAAGGGGCTTAAATAAAGTTTTTTTTTTTACAAGGAATGGGAGTACAGTACCCGAGGGCTCAGATTGAAAGTGAGATGGGTAATGTTTATGTGGTCTATGGGGTAACATTCTCGAGAGGGAGATGGGTATATGGAATTTGCCATCAGATGCTGTAGAAACAGGTAAAAATAAAATAAAATAAAATATTTTAAAATAAATTTGGTTAGGTACACAGATAGGAAATAGTTAGAGGGATAGAGCGGCAAACAGACGCCAATAGGACATGCTCAAGAAGACATCTTAGTCTTTCAGATTGATGAAGTGGGCCATGGGTTAAACATCTGTCAAACCCTCCCAGATCATCCTCCTGAGGAATCTCACCCCGGACTCTGTCTGTGCACGTCAGAGGGCAGCTCAGTGCCACAGAACAAATAGACTGGGTAAGGATGGCGGATTTCAATCCTAAATGGGAATTTGTGCCTATTTCTGTGGACGTGTGTCACACTCTGATAGTATATCCGTGTGTGTGTGTGTGTGTGTGTGTGTGTGTGTATTGTGGTAAATATCCGTGTGGTGTGTATACACATTGAAGGAGACTGTGCACATTGTTTAAATAAATAAATAAATAAATAAATGACTGTCTCTGAAGAGATTGGTTTCCAGGTTACTGAGGGAAATAACAAGGTACATTGCTGAGGCTCTGACTACAATCTGCAAGTCCTTCCTGTGTATGTGTGTGAGGGAGCTTTGCCTGGCCGGTTATGCTGTGTGTGCTTCTCCTGAGATGAAATCTTGACCCATGTCAATGCTTGTTGGTGTGTCCGAGCTCATTCTCACAATGCTTCAATGTAGTGGTCTGATCACCATAAGACATAGGAGCAGAATTAGGCCATTTGCCTATCGAGTCTGCTCCGCCATTCAACCATGGCTGATCTTTTATTATCTCCTAAGCCCCACTACCCGGCCTTCTCCCCGCAACCTTTGATAC